>NC_059423.1:7736284-8036284 GCF_905220565.1 Melitaea cinxia
TTAATAATAATAATAATAATAAATAATATTATGATGCTGAAATTACTGCTACGAATTGATAATTGAAATCTTTTAATGTTAAATAGTCCCTTTTTTGGGATCAGAGTATTTGTGAAAAATGTTGCAAATCGAGGTGTGTCTGTAGTCTTTACGGACGATGTTTCCTCTGGTTTCGTGCGAGCGAAGCCGCGCTTGGGACCTATTCTAGTCTTGTCTTAAGAGACTGGTTGTCTGGAGTAGCTTATCTAGTATGTAAGATTACACTTGTTTTACATGTCATGGATATTGAAACCCACATTCAACATTTATTATTAATACTTTTGGAAAGAAAACTTGACTAATTCAAAATGTTTACAATTCTAGGTGCACATAGTGTGTAGTGGTCCTGCGCGTGTGACTCGTGCAGGGACCCCGCCGGAGCCCCAGCGCGCTTCCACGACTCTAGCCGCTGCGCCTGCGCCCGACCCCCCTGCCAATCCCCCTGCTAACCCCTCAACTAAACCCCAACTACCTCCAACTGATTCACCGCAACCGCCCCACATCCTCATCGTTCAAAACTACACGCAAAACACTATTCCTCAGCAAACTGATTCAACTCAACCTTCGTGCTCTCAAGCTTCTCGACAGCCTGCTTTGGAATATCGTGGTATACCAAAACTACCTCTGCCGGAGCAGTGGCTTCATAAACGGCCATTAGATTACAAATACTCAGCGATCGCCAGACCATTGGCTCAGATTGTCAACTCAGATGTCATAGTCGACCAGCAAAGGGAGTCAAGGGCGAAGAAATATAGTGCAACTAGGTCTCCGTCGTTGGAAAAAGACGAGAAATCTCCATTTGTCAGTAGCGCGAAGTCAGAAGACACAGACGTTTTCGGTTTTGATAGTGAATCAGTGCGAAAATTGAGCGAGGACAGTGGGAAATCTAAGGAAATGGGAGAACGTCCGCCTTCGTCTCCGCATGAGAGCGAGAAAGACATGTCTCCTAGTAATCTAAGAAGATTCCGGTCAGTGAGCACGCGGCTTAATATGTGTAGTGTTAATGAGAGCCCCCCGCCAGAGGGCCAGCAAGAGAGGCTAGAAATGCAAAACTCTCCTTTGATAGTGGAATGTAGTTCAGCTAAGGCCTCGGGGACTAAATTTGATTTTTCCCCAAAAATTCTAGCCGATACGATGTCTTCTCCCCGATTTTTTACACCGCCTGAAATGGTATCACCATTATTCTTCACAGAACCATCACCGAAATCTGTTTATTATGATAGCGTTAGGTCGCCAAAATTCTTTCCTGAAACGCCAAGGGATGCAGAAGTTCCTCAGTCCCCACGGACGTTGGTGGACCACAGGATCCGTACAAACGGTGTGCCAGAAAAACCAAGCTCACCTAGAGTTTTAAGTGCTCGACCTAGTCCTAAGGTGCATAGTCATAATAAAGAGAATTACTTCACCTTCGACCATGCTAGCGTTGCAGAAGAGAACGCAGCAAGAGTATCGCCAAGACCGAGAAGGTATGGAGGCAGAAATTCCATAGAAAAAGAAAGATTCACACCACCTGCGGAAAGAGAAATTAAAAAGTATAAAAGACACAATAGTTGTGACACAAACTACAGAAGCGTAGAAGTAAATATTTCTAAATGCGACGATGTCATCGTTGATCTTCTAACTGATGCCGGAAATAAAATAGAAGCAGAAAGAGATGTTGTAGATTGTTGTGCCAAAATAGAGTCGTTGCAAGTCGATGCGAAAAAGAATGAAAAAAACGAACTTACCCCGATTCCGAATTCCGCCCAAGTAAGACGACAGAGATTAAAATCGATATCTCTGGATTCCGACAATGCGAAAATAATCGAACAGAACTTAGGGTTGCCGATAGCGAAGCAAATGAAAGATCAAATGAACGAAGCATATAAAAATCAAGAAGGTAGTGCGTCTTGTGAAAGTATAGAACGTTACCAAAAGTCACCTTCCAAAGAAAGACCAGCTTTTAAGTTCGATGTTGAGCAAAAAGAAAAACCCGAAGTGGATCCAAAGTCACCCGATCTCAAACAAAAGAAGTGTCTTCGTCAAAGTTGTGATACACAGTCATTCTTAGACATGCCCAGGTTTTCACCAAAGGAATTCGAAATAACGGTAACATCGGAAGAAGGTGCAACAACATCCGCTGAAACTCAAACTAAACGAAAAGGCAAAAATTTACGAAACTTAACGATAGATTTATCAAAACGTGACAGTGATCTTGAAAAAGAGTTGTTAGAATTCGAAAAGTTATATACAAATGCTGAAGAGAAAAAAGTAAAAACGCCTACGTTAAAAGTTAAAGCGACTTCATTAGATTCGTCTGAAACGGTCAATCTTTCGCTACCTCAAAAGAAAACGTTGGAAGTACCTCAAAACTCCATTTCTGTCCCCAATACTCCTAAACGTCAGTTAAAACGTATTCTTGCTCAAAAAGGTGCTAAGCATGATTTATCTGGAGGCAAAGCGGGATACAATTCCATACAATCAAGTGCAGAACAACGTAGATTATTTATGAAAGGGCAAGACAGTGGTATATTTTTAAGAGAAAACCACGCTAGTCTAATGCTATACCAGCCCGGTACATCTAGAATGGGTTCACGCGCAATGGGCTCCTTTGACGAAAATATGACAGACAACGCACCGGAAATAAGCGTATCCGGTGTAGACAGTAGGCCAGGATTTCATTTAGATACCAGTCAAAGCCTCGGCTCAAATTTACTAAATTACAAACAAAATTTAAGCGTTTCAAGTACAAATCTAAAAACTCTGCCAGAGGGCGTACCTTCAGACGATTTTGAACCAAGTGCAGAAGACGAGAAAGTAGTCAAGAAGTTACACAGACGAAATTCAAACCAAAGTTTAATGTTAAGCACGCACAGTCTACAAGGCTCGAATTGTTCTTTAAGCAGTGCTGGCGCTTCTTGTCATAATCTATCCACAGTTAGGACAAGTATATCGAATTTTAGTCTAAATAACGATAGCAGGCCGAAGAAATTTTCATTAGAAAGGCGGGATTCGAGTGCATCTATAAACCCTAGTGATCACTTAACGCCTACCACAAGAGTAATATGTACATCGAATACAAATTTGCCTGGTGAAGTGTCTAAGAATTGTTTGCTCCAGCGTCGGGGTTCAAACAATAGCCTCACACTAAACATACTACCATCAAACAATCTTAGTCGACATTCTAGTAACAGCTCACTAAATAAAGAAGCTAAAGTTGGCCAGAAAAAAGGATTGTTAGAGAGAAGAAGTTCGAACACATCACTCACTTTAAATATTAACTCGTCAAATCCCCAATTATCGACGAATCGAGGACTAAGCATATCAAACTATAATTTAAACGGCTCAACATGCAATTTAAGCAGATATAACAGTAATCAGAGTATTGACAATGCTGAACCTAAAAAAGGCATCTTGGAAAGGAGAAGCTCTAACACTTCTCTAACCCTTAATATCCAACCGCAAGAACCAAGGGACCTGGAAATAGACGAAACCCTAATAGATGCGAATCTTAAAGATTTGCCTCATAGAGATAATCATCGAAAATCTTTAAGTACGGAGAATTTAATACCAAAATCTTACAAAGATAGGACAAGATTAAGATCGTCAGACAAAGGTTTAGGATTCGGATCCCATGATAATTTATGGTCTACGTCATATGGTGAGCAGGAATACCCCCAAAATCTAACATACGTGTGTGGTGATCAAGAAAATGAGATTATATACGCCTTTGGACGCCAAGAGGATGCTAATTTTCAACCAGGTTTTGTTCGAAATATCACTACAAAACCGCTCAGTCCTCAAAGTACATCAGAAGACTTCAGGATGTATTTAGCTAACATGCAACATCTGCAAAATGCCTCAAGTGTGCTTACGAGGCAACAGTTGAAAGATTTGAACGATGTTTTCCAGAATGGATACTCCAAAGTGAAGTGTTTGAGTGAAAATGACGGTCAGCATTGCTGTTCTGGGCGCGTCAATAATGACTTATCAACTGAGAATCCGCAAATGGCGATACCAGAACCAGTTTTATCGCAACCGTGTTCTGAATACCAGAAAATGCTATTGAGAAATTTACACCAGGAGTTTTGGGATATGCCAACGAATTTCCAAGAAAAGCCTATAGTGTCTGGGTCCCATCCAAAGAATAGGTATAAGACGATCCTTCCTAACGAACATTCTAGATTTATTCTTCGAGCGGGCGGCGAGAATAGTGAAGGCTACATCAATGCCAATTATATTAAGGTATGTTTAGTTATATAATTATTACGTCTCTATAATTCTCATAGTGCAATCCTGTGCCATTTATGATAGATAGAAAATGTCGAATTTCTTAGGCATTAACAAATATTAAATAGAAGTACTAAAAGCCACCACTTCGTTTTGTATTTTTTATTGGTATTTTGAATTTATTTTGTCTTTATTATATTTGTTTGTCAAAATGTCCCAACCAAATGATTTAAATGTTTAACTAAGGTCTTATCTCGGTTTTTTTCAATCTGGTTGGCCCTTTTTCTTGTTTCTCCCAGTTTATAATTTATACTGTATTTTTATTATAATAGCCTATAATTTAAACCTATTATAAACTTAATAGTTTAACGTAATAATTGTGTTTGCTCGCAAACGAAATAACCGACTTCATTTACATCGACAAATAATACAATGTAAGTAGATGAAAAAAAATTACAGTCACTACGATTTTCGAGGGTTTCCCTCGATTTTCCCGGGATTCCATCATGAGATCCTGGTTTCCTTATCGTGGCACCACACTTGAGATATCTCCTTTCCAACAAAAAAAGAATTATCAAAATCGCTTCATAAACGACGAAGTTATCCCCGAACATACATAAAAAAAGAGATATACATGTATATATAATTGAATCGAGTAACCTCCTCCTTTTATGAAATTGGTTAAAAATATCTAAATACGAGTTCTGTGGATTCAGAGATAGTAGTGTAAACATTTTCCGGCCATAACAAGAAGTATGACGATTGTTAAAATGTCGATTAATATTATTTCAGGGGCATGAATACACGAAGAACAGTTACATAGCGACGCAAGGACCTCTTCAGAATACAATTTACGATTTCTGGCAAATGGTTCGACAGAACAACGCCGAATTTCTCGCCCAACGACCCCCTGGCGCTACTGCAGAATACGTCCAGAAGATTGTAATGCTGACCAACTTTATAGAGAACAATAGACAGAAGTGCGAAAAATATTTTCCGCTGGAAGTAAATGAAGAAGTATCAATAACGAGCCCCGATTGTTCAGAAGTCTGCTTTTTCTTCGATATTCCACCCAAGAATACCTTTAAAATTAAGAATCTTGGAAAAATAAAAAAGGCCGGCTACACGATAAGGAAATTGGACATGGTGTACGTAAATGCCGATGGCGTTAGTGATGATAGTGTTACGGTGTACCATTATTGGTTCCACAATTGGGCAGATCATAAGTGTCCAAAAGACGTGAACGCTTTGTTAAATTTGAGTTTGGATATTTTAAGAGAGGAGTTTTACGATTTTACGGAGTGCAACGATGAAAAAGATGAACAGTGCAAGTGTAGTGATAGCCCTAAACCTGGTTCTAAGTTTGTGTTTCCTCCAATGGAGTCCCAAAGTGTTGCTTGTCCAGTTAATGTCTGTGTAACGTCACCATTAAACTTTTCAATAGACAATCATTCACCCCCCGCCATTATCCACTGTTCTGCTGGTATCGGCAGAACTGGGTGTCTGATTGCTATCTTAAATGGTATCAAGCAGTTGACGAATGAACAAAAAGTCGATGTTTTGGGTATAGTTTGTAATATGAGGTTGAACAGAGGTGGGATGGTACAAAATTCTGAACAGTACGAACTAATACACAAAGTACTGTGTCTATTTGAGCATGCTTGCTTGCCTGACTTATAGCTAAAACGTTAACTAAAAAAAAGATCGTGAATTAATTATTTTTTATGTAATTTTTATCCAAAAATTAGTTTTTTAATGTAAATTTTGTTAATGTACTATTTCTTAAATTTTACTACTAAATATTAATTTTGACAATGTTTTACAATCCTAGGGCACATTTTGACTCAAACTTCCTTGTAGTCTATCTCTCTGACTATGTAGCTGCTTTTTTCTTATATTTCCACTGTAAATTTTCCTATTTTCCTATATTATATATATTGAAATGATAAAGTGCTTACATTAGTAATCATAAATTTTATGACATAGCAAAAGGTTAACACTGAAAATGCAAGGAAGAACCTCTAAAACTAAGCTAGTTTTTATATAGTAGAGTAATAATCAACTAAAATGCATAATATACAGCATCAAATGTTCTTGAATCATGATACACGGCAAAAATTCCGACACTTCGATTTTTTTTATAAATATCAAAACTACCCTCGGTTAATATTTGTTCTTTAAACTGTAATTCAAATAAATATAACAAAGTCTATAAACTTACATCAATCTTAGATTCACAGCGTAGGTGTAGATAAAGAATAGCCTTTTATTAAGAATTTGAAAACGTACCTGCCTCACAGAGGACCATCTTTTCAATATACAAGATCCTTTAGTTCTTTAGTTATTTTTCGAAACAAGCAGATGCAAAGAGCTGTGTTCTTTGAAATAATATCTTGATTACCATTAATTACCGTCTTTGCATCATTTATTTCGAAATATGGAAAGGCGTTTACATAAAAATTATAGCCATATTCAGTGTGATTCTAAATATGCGTTTCTTACATCATACATCTAAAAAGTGGCGTCATTGATGACGTCATTCGCTCTTACGACTTGCTTAGGTTCTTCCTTCCTCCTATGTTAACTTGTAAACGATACTACATTACTCTACTAATGTAAGCACTTATAAACCATATTTTAAAGCTGGGGTGAGCAACCCGCGGCCAGCAGGCCGCGTTTGGTCAGCCCTGCGGAGGTTTTAAAATTTTCAAAACTATCAATTTTCTTATAATAAGGCACATCAAAATTCATCAATACTTGTACCATCAAGACTTATTATTTTCCAGCATTCTGTGCTTATGGTCGGAATATCAATTTTTCAAAATTTAGTAAAAAAGGTTGCTCACTCCTGTCTTAAAGGATTTAAACATATTTTTACTCTAAAGACATTTCTTTTACGCACATTATTTATTGTAGGTTTAAAATAAATTATAGCGAATTCTGACAAATATATAATAATAATATATTTAGTTAATTGTTGTCTTAAGTGATACATTTGTATCTTGCGTTGTGTAAAGGTTAATATGGGGACTTTCCCTTTTTAAATGTGTTGTGTTGCCATATATTGGTTACAGATAATTTATTTTTTGTCTAGAAAAGGTTTAGCTCAAATTTAAATAGTAAATAACATTTTTAATACCATGTTATAGGAATTATATCACCTTTTTTTCTTATTTTCAAAAAAAAAAGAAAAAAAAAGAAATAGACTAAATCATTTCTTTCTCATTCTTTTGTAACAAAATATTTGAGCTGAGATGGCCCAGTTGTTAGAACATGTGGATTTGAAGTAAAATAAAATATAAATAATATTAAATAAAAAGGTAATTAGTTTGCCAAGTATGAATTTATGGCAAGTTTTCTTGCAATTTATTGAATTTTTGGGTCAACTGGAAAAAACAAGCAAACAAATATTTGTATTTTTTATAATATAATTTCGGATTTACAGATAAGATTTCATAATTTAATTTTTTTTTAAATTTTAAGTTTTTTATTTAATTTTATAGTCTGTAAAAGTTAGGAATTCGAATTTAACTGGCCACTTATAAGATGTACAATTTTATTTTTCAACAAGAAAGTCCTTTTAATATTAATTATTATATATAATGTTACAAAAAATGATTTTGTTTTCTCTTAAAGGAAATAATTAAGTGCGTTTCATTTATATATTAAAGGCATGCGATAAAGCATGCATGAAAAAAAAAATGTTGTAATATATTTGTTTGATGGCAACACTAACTCTGACATACCGTTTAACGGAATTACAGCGAATTTTTTAAGTGAACTGAACAGAAAACTTACTTAAACGACCCACTGCTGGGTAAATGCTTTCCAAAAATATAAAAGAAGAATAGCTGGTAGATTTTCTAGAAAAACGTAAATAATTGATAATTGTAGATAATGTGTATTTATGTTGCTAAAATTTGTTTTAATGCGCAGAAAAAATAAATTCAATTGATTTCAACTCTCAAAAGTAATACAAAATCAAAATGGACTTTAATCAAGCTTTAAAAGTGATTACGAATCGTCAATGTACAATTTTGTGTTAATGTGAAACTACCGTCGATTCGGAATGTTAATTCTGCTGAGAATAATCTGCAAAAACTCTGCAGTTATCCGCAATCGATATTTACTAACCAGCGTACCTTTTTTTTTACTCGCGGTAAATATTCGTAAAACCGCTTGATTTTGATGTGGTTGTGATAGTTTGATAAATTATCAAAAAGCTAAAGAGATAAAACATAACGAATTCAATATCTTTATACAATTTTTGTGTATTTTGTACTTGAAAAAAAAAAAACTTCATTATGAAAAATGCCTTAATAATGCATTTTAATTGGCATAATCATTAAAAATGGTGGTGTAATATAATTGAAATTCAAATTATTCATTCATCATTATTTTCCCGTAGGGGTAGGCAGAGACCACTTCTTTGCACTTGCTACGATCCTTACATACTTGTTACGCTTCGTTCATTATTCCCTTCATACGTGCTCTTCGGTTTAGGGTACCCTTGATTTGGCCTTTTTTCAAGACGTCCCTTATTTGGTCCTGAAACGTCCGCCTAGGGTTACCCCTTCCAACCCTTCCATTCACATTCGCCTTAATACACTTTTTTCGTCAATCGTTCTTCACTCATTCTCTCGACATGGCCAAACCATCTGACCATACCTTTCCCTTAATTTTTCTCATAATTTTATATAGATAAAATATCATCATCATCATTACAGCCTATACAGTCCACTGCTGGACATAGGCGTCCACAAGTTAACGCCAAAAATAACGTGAACTCATGTGTTTTGCCCATAGTCACCACGCTGGGCAGGCGGGTTGGTGAGATAAAATATAATAATAGCTTAAGCGTCTAAATGTATATACTATATACATGCATAACAGAATTCGAATGTCTGCACTAAATTGGATAATTCTTCTGTTCGCTGGATAAGGTATGTAAATATGCGTAAACGAAAATTAAAGAAATCATGTTTAAAAAAACATATGGTGGTACGAAGTTCGCTGAGTCAGCTAGAATTCTATAAATGCTGTTGTAAATAAAAATATATCGAGTCTAGCCTTTTCACCGGTTTCTGATAAAGATATCTGACGTATAGCAGTATCCAAAAGATAAAGGGTTATGATATTTTTTTTCACTATCAAATGTTGCATTTTTTCAGATATTACTATTCACAAACTGAATCTAAAAGTTTATTAATTTTCCGAGAGGCCTGTTTCATCAGTTGTGGATAACGCTATTTGACAGATGATGATACCCAACAGATAAAAGTTTCTGATGTATTATTCTTTTTCACCATTGAATTCCACTGTATTTATGAGATATTTCTATGCACGAAAATTTATTTAAAAGCCGTAGTTTATGAATTGACGTGAAACAGGTTCTAATATAGCCTATTCTACCTCCTGCTGTTAAAGTGTAATCGTAACTTAAGTACGGTATAAACTATCAACTACTGGTGAAACTGGCCTTGAAATAGTTAGTAGTTAAATCTATCACCGACTTATTTGCAAGTTAAAAAGGTATTTAAAGAGGTTCTATGTAAAAAAGGTAAGTGTTGCCATACTCAAACAATTCATATTTTTTTTGGGGATTTTTTAAAATATATATGAAGTTTTATTTGTTATGAGACTTATGTATATTTTAGAATAAGACTTAGTACGATATTTATTATAGGTAGTGAATTAAATAATACAAAAGAAATTATTTATTTCTAATATCAAAAATATGTAGATGTAAGAATTTTAGTCATTTAAATATTATTAAATTATAAATGTAAATATGTGTGTCAAGTATATTAATATTGGTTTTCTTTTTTTAATTTTTAAAACATTTTACGACAAATTGCAAGAAATATACTATATAGTACAAAATATTTTTATTTTATTTTATTTTTTTTCCTTTGGTGTTATTTTTTTTTTAATTTATTTTTAAGTGTTTATGCTTTCTTCGGTATGCACCTTGTCGAAGAAATTATAAACAGAAAACAATTAATGCACTTTTATGAAAATATAAAGTTTTTAAATGCGAACATGTACGAAAAACAAACATACACAAATTACTAAAATATAGAAAAATTCATCACTTGCCATATACAAATCACTTATACAAATCACGCCTAGTCACACTACTTATATAGTTGCCGTGTTCAAATTATCCAGCTGAAGTAAACAAACGCGTTCTAACTTACTCCGATTTTTTTAGTCGAGGAGCGTTGTTAAGCTATGTTGCAGCATTGAGTTACTATCTTTTGAAGCGAATTGACTTTGACAGATCGTCAATTTTCGTCTACTTGATATTTTATTTAAACGTATAATTAATTATATATATTACTAGTTACCCCGCAAACGTTGTTTTGCCATATCTCTTATTAACCCATTTTATCCCCCCCCTTGTAACTTAGGGGTATGAAAAATAAATGTTGGCCGATTGTTAGACTTATCCGATGTGCACACAAAATTTCTTAAAAATCGGTCCATCCGTTTCGGAGGAGTATTGTAACTAACATTGTGACATGAAAATTTTATATATAAGATAACAAAATTGTAACCAGATTGGACAGTCAGTATATATTAAGGGGGGAAAAATGTATAGTTATAATATCTATGAAAGTAATAAAAGACAACACAATATATTACAGACTAAATCATCGAATGCTGCTTCGCCCGTATGGATTACATGATTTTGGGAGTTTCATTTTCTCCCATTACGTTATAGCATATATCACTCAGTGATAACGTAGCATACCTACCACTGATAAAAAAATTTTTAAAGTCAGTCTTGTAGTTTTAGTGTAACAAACAAAAAAATATATATATATATATATCTACTCTCTTCATAATATAATTATAGACATAAAACAGTGTCATATTTAAAGATTCAGTGCCCCGGGCCATTTTTTCCGCCCCATAAATTAATAAGAATAATAATAATAAATAAATTTATTTGTGAAAACACACTGCATCAGGTTAAAATTATATAAAAAGAAAACACATAGTATATAATTTACAACAATGACTTAATACAATAATTGTGTTTGCTCGCAAACGAAAAAAAAAACCGACTACAATTACATCGACGAGTAATACAACGTAGACCGACGAAAAAATAGTCAAGTAACTACGCGTTATCAAAGATTACTCAAAAAGTAGTTATCAGATCTCGATAAAATTAAAATTTATTAAAATCGGTACACCTAGTAAAAAGTTATTGCGGATTTTCGAGAATTTCCCTCGATTTCTCTGGGATCCCATCATCAGAGCCTGGTTTTCTTATCATAGTACCAAACTAGGAATATCTTCTTTCCATCAAAAAAAGAATTATCAAAATCGGTACATCCAGTAGAAAGTTATGCGGTATAATACAACGTAGGTCGACGAAAAAAGCGTCAAGTAAAAACGCATTATTAGATATAACTCAAAAAGTAATTGTTAGATCTCAAATAAATTTAAATGGGACCAATTGACATACACCACCTTTCGATTAGAAAAAAATTGTCGAAATCGGTCCAGCCGGTCAAAAGTTCTGATGTAACATACATTAAAAAAAATAGTCGAATTGAGAACCTCCTCCTTTTTTGGAAGTCGGTTAAAGAAGATGAAAACGTAAAAAAAAGAGATACAACATAAACTTATAGATTAAAAGTATTTAACTAATACATTATTTATATAAGTTCGCAGCATGCCTCACAGAAAGGTGTGACCTGTTTAAGTTAGGACTGTTAGTCCTAACACTGGTTTTCAGGACCACCATTCTTCTTCTTCTTTTTTGCCTGGCTCCTTCCCATTTCATTTGGGGTCGGCCCTCCGTATCATGTGCCTCTAGACCACACGGTCCTGGGTCTTCTCTTTGGTGACTTGGGCTTCTTTGAGGTTCTTATGTACTACAGCGATCCATGTGATTCGGGGTCTTCCTCGTCCTCGGGGCTTAGTTTTAATATCCAGCACTTTTCTGGTCATGTGGTCAGATGGTCGCCTCATAATGTGTCCGTACCACCGCAGGTGGCTCTCCTGTAGTTTTTCTGGGATAGGTCTTACTTTGAAGGTTCCTCGTATATGTATGTTTCTGACATGATCCAGCCTAGTCACCCCACCTGCCCACCTGAGCATCTTCATCTCTGCGCAGTGCAGTTGGTTTTCGTGCTGCTTTTTGAGAGGCCAGCATTCAGCTCCGTATGTCATGGCTGGTCTGACGGCTGTTTTGTATACTCGTCCCTTTATGCGAACGGGCATTCGGCTGTCACATAGCACGCCGGTCAGTTCTCTCCATTTCATCCACCCAGTGTTTATACGGTGGGTGACATCAGTGTCTATTGACCCATCCCTACTGATGATTGATCCTAGGTACTTGAAATGGTCTACTTCTTTTAGCTGGGTATTCTGAAGAAAGATGGTGTGTTTGCTGTTGACGCCGCCAAAGTTACAGTGCATGTACTCGGTCTTCTCTCTGCTTATTCGCAGACCTGATGTTTCCAGAGCTCCCCTCCACTTATCCAAAATCTGCTGTAGGTTGTTTGCATCTTCACTGATGAGGACGACGTCGTCCGCATACAGAATGTCCCATGGTGACGCTCGTTGCAGATGTGAGGTGAGATGGTCCATTACAATATTAAATAGTAGAGGACTGAGTGCGGAACCCTGATGCACACCAACCTTCACATCAAACTCATCTCCTGTCCCCGCTGGAGTTCGCACTTTGGCTGATACTTGGTGGTACATATCTTTGATAAACATTATGTAATGCTCGGGTACTCTCTGAGCCCTTAAAGCACGCCAAATTAGTTCTCTTGGTACCCGATCGAAAGCTTTTTCTATGTCGATGAATATCATGTGCAAGTCCGTTTTGTTGTCTCTGTACTTTTCCATCAAGATTCTGACCGAGTGTATAGCATCAATTGTGGACTTACCGGCAGCGAATCCGCATTGGTTTTCAGTGACGCTAGTTATTTCAAGTAGCCTTTGATTGATGACTCTTTCCCATATTTTGAAGGAATGTGAGATCAGCTTTATAGCTCTGTAGTTGCCGCAGAGTCTTATATCACCTTTATGTTTATAGAAAGGGACGAGAAAGCTTTTCCGCCTTCGTCGGGAATTCCATCAGCTAGGAACTTGTTGAAAAGTTTAGTTAGGAACAATACGCCAGTATCTCCAGTATCCAGTTTTCAGGACCACCATAAGTTTTGTAATTATTTTTCATTTTGGCGGCATTCTGATAGAAATACACATACACGTGGATATATAATTAAGAGAAAAAGGTTAAGCAGAATGTGTATTAGGGATGTCTTAGTAAATACTTAGTCGATTTTTTAGACCTTGTCGATTAAACGAAAGATTACATATGCGTGTGCGTGTGTGTCAAATACATGGTAGTGTGTGTAACGCTTTTTTTATATTGATTGAATATATTTTTAATGCATAATTTTAAAAAATATTAGTATTCTGCATTCCTTCTTCATATAAAATATGTTTGCGAAATTTCATACTCCTCCGTTCGCGCAATATTCGTGAAAATAGGTACAAAGTTTTTGCTTCACGTATTAATGTATAGATTTTAAGTCAGACTTTCAGGATCACGACTGTGAAGAGCTACCTAAATTAGTAAAATTTTGCACGACACATTTACACGTACAATAAAAAAAAAAATAGTTTTTTTTAAATAATAACAGTTTAGCATATTTTGCTTCATTATAGATAACAGCATTTTTTAAACATCTCTTACGTATAGACAGTCTGATACAGTTTTTATATACTTATATATTGTATATATAAATAAAGAGTCAAGGACGCGAAAGTAAAAATTAATTCTCCAATCTAGTTTCGAAATTTTTTCCCAACTTTCATATTTGGACAAAACGGCAATAATTTTAAAATTCATCTGTATAAGTCAAGGCAGAGGCTACAAAGGCGAACATGATTACCTTGACATTAGAATGCCTCTTGTATTTAAGGGTTAAACGTATGACCTACACGGCAGGCAGAACAGGATGAAGTGGAAGTGGCATTAAACAGTATACCGCAACCACACCGTAAATGTGTAGGTATATTATAGATATTTATTTGAAAAATAAATAATCTTCATACACACACGTTCATCTGTTCCTAAGATTATAATTAGATATTTAAATAAAATAATTTTTCTTTAAATACATATACATATAAATAATATTTATGTAAAAAATGTATAAGTGACATTCAGACTTGAAAATATAACTTCTAGAGCAGAAAGCAGGCTCTCCTGGAGCAGAAAGCAGGCTCTCAGTAAAACAAAAAAGTTGCAACATAATTATATTTATTACAAAAAAAAAATTGTACCTATAGAAATCAGTCAAATGTTACCTATATTACAGGCTGACAGCTGCCAACTGGGAACAGACGACCGTGTGTGTACGTTAAAAATACATTTATAAATATTTCTTTTACACTAACTGAAACAGTGAGCTTCGTATAACAATATTTATTTTTTGTTGAATTTCTCTTAAATTTTCTTTTGAACAAACCTTGTTCTTACAATAAGAACAAAGAAAGAATTATCCGATTCGATGCAGTCGTTATATAAATATACTTATATACACATATACATATTATAAGATATATAAATCATGGAAAAATGCAGACTTAATTCTCATACCGAGTTATGAGAGGCTATGGGATGTATATATTTATATTATAGGTAGATTTATAGTAGATTATATATTTGTCCAAGTTTTATTAGATATTTATTTTTATGGATAGTTTGTACTTTTTTATCTCATTTCCATTTTTCCATAATGCGTTATCGTTGCATGTCACAACACTATAAGGTTATGAACTTGTCCATTAAAAGAAAAACTTGTATTTTTATTAAATATCGTCAATATTTATAAATTATAATTTTAAATTACCTACTGGCATTGTATTGTTATAGGTAGGTAAAAATATTTTTTAACAAACATGCATCGGTGGACTAACCTAACGGTTGACTAAGGCTGTTTATTACCTGTATTTTAGGTTACTGACATATTTTTGATTATCTTGTACGCACAGCTTCCAGTGTGTACACAAAATTTTTAACATTGAACCCACAAGCCCCACAGCTTTCCCTCTGGGGCGTGCAGGTTCCGAGTCTGGGCTATAGAAATTATATTAAAATTATGTTATATATGTATGTATTATGTACATAATTATATTAAAATAAAGATATATGTATACATGGAATAAGGTATGTTTAAAAGAAAGGTCACATGCAAACGTGCGGCTTATAATTTAAGCATTTATATATCGATACTTTGCGCCCTTGCGTAAAGAATCGATATATAATCTATATCGATATATACCCCGCACTCTCTCTGTGCCCCACTATAAGTAAAGCCGCCCCTGGTTCTAACTTTTGACCAGAAACGGACACAGATAATTGCACCAAGACCTATTAAAAATTCAGTAGATAAATGAAAACATTCTAACACATATAATAAAACTACATTATATTATAATAAATAAATAAAGACCACAATTAAGCTGAATTTTTTTAATTTTATCTTTACGTAAATAGTTTACGGCCAGATAAAAATTTTATTTTAAATTTCGATCATTCAATCCCACCAACATACAGGCTCAGTGTTTTCTAGATCTGTCAAATTTTTTTAGACTAATATTTTTGTTTTGAGTAGTAATAGGAGTAAGAAAGTATCAGGCGCTTCTGTACTCTCTTTTACCTAAAAGTTAATACAATCTTCAATGAAGCTGCTTATTATGAATTAAATTGAGATTTTTTTCTTTAAAATACTAATGTTGTTATTGCCCGGATTTTAATAGAAAGCTTTCGATACATGTGTCGTATCAAGTCTATCTTGGCAATTTTAATTTTAGTTTAATTTGTGACAGAAAGAAAAAAATTGTAAATAAAACGTTATTATTTTATAAAGTATATTTAAAAATAATAATTTAAGTTCTGTAATAAAATATTTATTTAAAACATAAGACATAATACGTGTACTTTTTACAAAAATGGATACTTAGGACAGGAAAAACAAAATGCTGGATTGAATGAACATACCTCAGACAGAAATAATTTTTTATCTATGTTTAGATGTATTTTTTATGTAATTGTGTAAAAAAACTTATTATAATGTAGCGTAAGAATATTTTAAGTAATAGGAAAACATGTAAGCTAAAAATAAGTATATTATAAAGCTATATTTAAAAAAATATATATTTCAACATTTAAGTAAACTACACTGAATAAAATATTCAGTGTTACCAGTATTTTTTTTCTAAAAACTATTCTGTAATTAAATTATATTATAATGATATTTACTAAATTAATTATAAGTAATAAAATAAATTTCATTTTTTTAAAATTGCTTAGATATAAATGTCGTGTATTTAAAAATATATAAACAAAAATTTAGTAAAAGATATTTAAAAGGAATTTATATATAAATATAGTAAAGTACATATATATAACTTGTATTCAAATTATTACTTACAATAAGCGTTTTGGTATTGCTTTCAAAACTACAATTTTGGTTTTAAACCCATTTGTAAACCAACCAAGCAACCAGACAACCAACCAACCGACCATTAAATCAAATAATCAACCAAATAATCAACGTCAACAAAGAAAACCAAGTTATCATTTTATTATTCCTCTTACGATATTCCAGTAATCTATTTATCCATCTCTTAGAATGTATATAATTTTAATATCTAATTTCATACGAATCTTACTATTACAAATGTGAAAGTATAGATAAATGTTTCTTAGGTACTCATCAAATGCAATAGAATCCCTGATCAGATTTGGATAAAATTTGATTATTAAATAGCCGTAGTTGCGAGATGAATTATTTTATCTCGATAAGGATAAAAATTACGCGGCAAAAACAGAAATGCAGTTAGGTGTGTACCATATAAACTCAAAATGAAAATCACAAGTTATTTATTTATTCATGTAGGCTGCAAAGCACTTTTAAATTGTCATTTTACAAGTTAAAATTATATTCGTTTTTGTTAATTATAATTAATGCTAGACCCGATTCGGCGTATAGATTCTGCAGAGATTAATGTACATGGTAAAATTATTCTGTTATATTTTTTTATTTTTAAGGAAAGCAAAACGAAAACGCTGTCACTGTAAGAAATGAGAACACCAATCTTTTAATATTTAGATATATTTGTAAGATTTCTAAACGTAATTTTCATATAGATGTTGTATAGTGTATGTTTAAATTATACCTTGTATAATATTATAGTATAATCTGTTATTTGCACAGATAATAAATTATATGTCTATTAAATGTATATATACATACTTTTATTGACCAAAAAAATCCTCAAAAACCCTTTTTAGTCAATTGTTATGATATCCAAAATCAGCTTAAGACTTGGGCATACACCTATTTATATTAGCGAAGATTTTTTTTACGTTTTGTGTACCCACTGCCTCAGGAGGTTGTTGAAACAGATACCCTCGTCATCCATTTTGAAATAACAGATTTGATGCAGTGAGACACCTTAACTCTTGAGGCATGTATTCGTACACATATTTGTTTTTGCTCAGGCTGTAGGCCCTTGGGTCTCATCTCACTACTAGTTCTCGGAGAGTACGTAAAGCCGTCACCTGTAATAACAGATACCTGATAGTGATCAAACAATTACATGGACTAGAAATATTTTATTGACATGCTAATACAGCAGAGAACCTATATTTTGAGAAAGACTTCTTGCTTTGTGTACAAACATGCGTTGTGTTAATTGTCTTAGGATGTCAGCAGATAAGAAAAAAATGTATGGTGTCACTTAAATTTGCTTTTTTTTAGGAGGACATGGCATTTTTAATATTACAAAACCTTAACAAGTATACTTTCTTTATGATTCACTCTATCTATTGGTGAAAATCGCATCAAAATCCTTGAAGTAGTTTTTTAATTTATTGCAAATAGACAGACAGACGCGCCGGGGACACGTTTTGTTTATAATAATGGTACTTTCTTATGTATTTTAAGTAATTTCTCGTACATGTAACAACATTTAAGAACATAGCTTACTGCAATAAATACAAACCGTCAGATGTAAAATAGCTTGCTCAAATCTGGAGCAGTTCTACTGGAGAATCACTTCAACCTTACAGAAAGAAAACGGGCACAGATAAATAAAGCTACTTTCAAGTATTGTTTGGTTCCTGTATTAAGTAAGGTAGGCCGAGCTCCTGTGCAGTGTTCACAGCGAAGGCAGAGTCGACAACATGTTTGTAATGTTCTAAAATCCTGTTTTTATAGGCGTCCATGTTCTATAGTATCCACTTACTACCACGTGGACAGTATTTTTGATTATCAGCTCAATAGTATACCAAATCAGCCTACAGAGTCTTTTAGAGAGTTTTCCTAGATTACAGGGTTTACTGCTGCGCTGTAAAATTTTTGACATACATATTTCATCTAAATATATAATTTTCTCGTGTCACAATGCTAGTTACCATACTCTTCCGAAACGGTTAGATCGATTTTTTATGAAACTTTGTGTTCATATCGGGTCTGAGAATCGTCCAACATCTATTTTTCATACCCCTAAGTTATAAGGGGTGGGGGGATTAAGGGGCTTAATAACATATATAGCAAAACAACGTTTGCTGCATCAGCTAGTAATTCATAAATTTTTCCATTTTGAAGCACATAGGTAGAGCACAGTAGAATATATCCTGCTCAAAATCTGGAGTAGCCCGACTGGGGAAGTACCTCGATGTTATAGAATACCACAGATAAATAATACTGCGCTCAAGTAGTACTAGGTATAGTGTTGTTATGTGGTAAGTAATGACGCTCCAGAGGAGAGGGGCAGGGATGGGGACGCGCCAGCGATGTTTCTGATGAGCAAGCAGTAACACTACCCTGCTGAAAATTCCAAATAAAAAAATGATGGAAGATAGATCTATCCAGACAGCCCAAATAATCCATATCGCTTCAGCCCGTAATATCCCACTACTGGGCATAGGCCTCTTTCCCCATGTAGGAGAAGGATCAGAGCTTAATCCACCACGCTGCTCAAATGCGGGTTGGCAGATATATTCCCTATTATGAGTAACGATCGCTATCAGGTGTACATGATAACAACCGGGACCGACGGCTTAACGTGCTCTCCAAGGCACAGTGGGGAGACCCACAAGGACTGCGCAAACACCCAGACCACGGCAAATACCTGTATGGCCAATGCAAATGTTTGTCACGTGCGGGGATCGAATCCGCAACCGCCAGCGCAACAGACACAATCCATAGCTGTGACCGCTGCGCCAATGCGGCGTCCATAATAATCCATATAGCCCAGATAAAAACAGATAAAAATTGCATGAAAATTTTGGAATCCACACACAATAATTTATAATAACTTCGCATACAAATCATCAATCAGTTTTTTATTTGGAATTTTCAGCAGGGTATGTTAAAAGGCCAGTTTATTAATATAAACATCAAATTCTAAAACTACATGGATGATATGGATGTATGGCGAAATAAGAAATATCTTGCGCAAAATATGGAGCAGCCCGACGAATAAATATGAAAAAGAAACCAAATACATGAACGCATAGTTTTCTCCTTTCTACTTCTTACGCAAAATATGAAAGGAGTACAATGAAATTGAAATTTATAAAACTAAACATAGCATGGAGTAAATTAAAACAATATGCGTAATAATTCCCTTTAAATTGAGGGTATTTTTTTTTTTTAAATTTCTTTAGATTACAATTAAGTATGTATATATCACAAGCATATTCCACGAATTATGAACTAAATTTTTAGCTGGTAATATTTTAGCATAATTATGAAAGTACGCTTATTTTTATAATTATTACACATATACGTCTAACGTTGCGTAACATTCAGAGAAATAAACGATTTAATAACACTACAATAATATAAAGTTATTCAAAGTTATGATGAAACAATCTCAAGGTTATTTAATGATCTTTGATTCTTCGTTTCACGCACAAAACAATAATGACACAATAATACATGCTCTTCAGAATAATTGCTGTGAACATCTTTTATTTTATTAACCCTTACGTGACTTACCATGTTTGTCATTTTAGAACTCCCGCTCGTTCCGATACCCGAGTAAAAATTTTTTCGTCTTCCTTAGAAGGACCAGACCAGGCATGCCTGATCAGGACTAGATAAGGCATGTAACGTAGATGATTGGTCTGGACCTGATTAGAATGAGATGAGATAAAAAAAAGCGAATTGATATTATAAATATGTTACTTAACATAATTATTATGATATTTATTTCCGTTTATTTTTTCCAATGTATAATTTATTTATGTTTTTAATTTAAATATTATTATTTTTATTTACTTTTATGTTATTAATTAATTAATTATTATTAATTAAATTTTATTTATTAACTTGTAATAATTAACTACTAATTAACTATTTCCTATTACTTACGACTGCTCCACTGTGTAGAAATGGACTCCTTGCTAGACTGTCTCGACAACTGTATGTCTACCATGAGTTTTCAGAGACGATACACGTTAGCGAGTGTAGTAGAAAATTTGTATGGCAAGTTGAGCAGCGCCTCTACCGGATACTATCATTACTATATTTGGTACCATAAGTTTTCTCAGGACAGTTAAGTTAACTACATTCGTAAATGTCATTCTAGAGCGCCAATATTTTCATACAATTTGCTACCATGAGTAACATATTTGACAGATGTCACCCTGTTTAACGTTACTATTATAGTTGCGTCACTCACTTGAAAAAATCGTGCGAGAAGTTTATAATTATTAAGTTTATATACTACTAGCTGTGCCCGCGGCTTCGCCCGCGTTGAAATTAGTGTGTCACAATGTTTTCCCGGCAAACTTCCAGTGAAACTTTCATCAAAATCGGCTTAGCCGTTCCTTAAATCTTCCTCTTGAAGCTATCCATTACTCCCTCCATTGGCGAAACCGCATGAAAATCCGTTCAGTAGATTTTGAGGGAATCGATCACAAACACTTTTGGGGGACTTTGTTTTATAATACACTAACTGTCGCCCGCGACTACGTCCGCGTGGTTATGAAGATATGCATTACTATTAAGATGCTTGACGCAAATTATATTTTTATTTCAGTCACTTGAAATGTTTATCACACTGTTCACATAATTTAATAGTTATTTTTATAAAACCTCTCTATACACCACATTTTTAGTTTTATTTGTAGGTTGGAGTATAAATAACCTATCAGGCGAACTTATAGCTGCTGTATATGTTTCATACAAACTATCAACCCCAATTAAACCCCTTTAGCGGTGAAATATTGCAAAATCCGTTCTTAGCGGACATTTACTAACTATAATCTAACTCCCTGCCAAATTTCATCTTTGTCCATCCTGGATGGATGGATCGACCAGCGGTTTTTGAGTTTTTATGATGAGTGAGTCAGTGACCTTTGTCTTTTATATATATAGACGCATTATTTGGACATCTCCTCACCATATACAGCGCATACATTTTAAATTTCAAGTCTCTTACTACAAAAACATAGGACTTTCATACAAACTTCCAACCCCCGTTTTATCTCTTTAGGGGTCGAGTTTCGTAAAATCCGTTCTGAGCGGATGTTTACGCCTAATAAGGAACCTACCTACCAAATTTCAAATTTGTAGCTGTCATAGTTTCGGAGATTTTGTGATGAGTGAGTCAACCTACCATCCTTCGTTTTAACCCCAAAAGGGAGTTGATTTCTAAAGATACATTATTTGGACACCTTTTCACAATTTATAGAGCATATATTTTAAACTTCAAGTCTCTTACTTCAAAAACATAGGACTTTCATACAAATTTCCATCCCCCGTTTTATCCCCTTAAGGGTCGATTTTCGTAAAATGAGATCTTAGCGGATATCTATGCCCTATAAGGAACCTACTTGCCAAATTTCAAGTTTGTAGGTGTTATAGTTTCAGAGATTTTGTGATGAGTGAGTCAACCTACCCTCCCCTGTTTTAACCCGAAAAGGGAGTTGATTTCTAAAGACATATTATTTGGACACCTTCTCACTATCTATAGAGCATATCGTTGGCGTGTTGGTGTGTTGGCGTATTGGCACATTGGCACATTGGCGTGTTGGCGCATTGGCGTATTGGCGTGTTGACCTGTTGGCGTGTTGGCGTGTTGGCGCATTGGCGTATTGGCGTGTTGGCGTATTGGCGTGTTGGCGTATTGGCGTGTTGGCGTGTTGGCTTGTTGGACTGTTAGCATGTTGGCGTATTGGCACATTGGCGAGTTGGCGTGTTGGCGCGTTGGAGTGTTGGCGTATTGGCGTGTTGGAGTGTTGGCGTGTTGGAGTGTTGGCGTGTTGGCGTATTGGCGTGTTGGAGTTTTAGCGTGTTGGAGTGTTGGCGTGTTGGCGTATTGGCACATTGGCGTGTTGGCGTGTTGGCGCATTGGCGTATTGGCGTATTGGCGTGTTGGAGTGTTGGCGTATTGGCGTGTTGGAGTGTTGGCGTATTGGCGTGTTGGAGTGTTAGCGTGTTGGCGTATTGGCGTGTTGGAGTGTTAGCGTGTTGGCGTATTGGCGTGTTGGAGTTTTAGTGTCTTGGAGTGTTGGCGTGTTGGCGTATTGGCACATTGGCGTGTTGGCGTGTTGGCGCATTGGCGTATTGGCGTATTGGCGTGTTGGCGTATTGGCGTATTAGCGTATTGGCGTGTTGGCGTGTTGGCGTGTTGGTGTGTTGGCGTGTTGACGTATTGGCACATTGGCGTGTTGGCGCATTGGCGTGTTGGACTGTTGGCGCATTGGCGTATTGGCGTCTTGGCATGTTGGCGTGTTAGACTGTTGGCGTGATGGCGTATTGGCGTATTGGCGTGTTGGCGTGTTGGCGCATTGGCGTATTGGCGTGTTGGAGTGTTGGCGTATTGGCGTGTTGGCGTGTTGGCGTGTTGGCGTGTTCGCGTATTGGCACATTGGCATGTTGGCGTGTTGGCGTATTGGTGTGTTGGCATGTTGGCGTGTTGGACTGTTGGCGTGTTGGCGTGTTGGAGTTTTGGCATGTTGGCGTGTTGGCGTATTGGCGTGTTTAAGTTAAACGGACAATAAAAAAAATGTCGATGTTTCCGATTTTAGTAATTTACCCGACTGCCAAGGAAGTATTATGTTTTTCGCACGTATCTTGTATCTTGTGCGTAGGCATGAAATTGAAGGGTAAGTCAAATCATTCTCTCTTTGTGCATGTCTCCGACTGCATGTTATGTACGACGTTGCATAAAGTTTCGAAGGACTACCATATTAATATATTTTAAATGTACAGCACAAAATGTTTGATATTGTTTCTATTTATTTCGTTGACTTTGTGTGCATATTGAATTTTTATCTTGTTTTCCAATATGCAATGAAACAAAACTAATGAATGAAAACTATTGCTAACGGGCGTCAGATGTAGCCCGGACGACGACCACTAACTACTGCGCTCAGTCAGGCGTTATACACATTATATAATTTATATACAGAAAGCCGGTAGAGATAACTCTAGAAGAACTCTCTCTCTTCCAGCTAACCTGCGGTAGTTGTTTTATTTATTTTTTATATTATTACTGGACTTTCATTTGGACAAAATATCTGTGTTGTTACGGTAATAAAATATATAGCCGCCCCCTATCTTCCCGTGGGTGTCGTAAGAGGCGACTAAGAGATAACATAGTTCCACTACCACCTTGGAACTTAAAAAGCCGACCGGTGGCGGGATAACCATCCAACTGCTGGATTTGAAATACACAGGCTGAAGACGGACAGCAGCGTCTTCGGTGCGACAAAGCCAGCCCTGCGGTCACCAATCCGCCTGCCCACCGTGGTGACTATGGCAAACACACATGAGGAGTTTGAACTTGCGGAGGCCTATGTCCAGCAGTAGACTGTATCAAGCTAAAGTGAAGATGATGATGAACACAGAATCGAATATCTGTTTAAGCGTTATATCAAGTCAGTCAGTCAGTCAGTCCACTGTTGGACATTGGCCTCACTGAGTT
Source organism: Melitaea cinxia (assembly GCF_905220565.1). Taxonomy (NCBI): domain Eukaryota; kingdom Metazoa; phylum Arthropoda; class Insecta; order Lepidoptera; family Nymphalidae; genus Melitaea; species Melitaea cinxia. The sequence continues at coordinate 7,760,522 of NC_059423.1, forward strand.
CGCGCAAGACATCCCGGTTTTCCGCAATATAACAATATATTTATATATAATTACTAGCTGTGTCCGCGGCTTCGCCCGCAGTGAGTCACAAAGTTTTCCCGGCAAACTTCCAGTGAAACTCAAAATCTCATCAAAATCGGCTTAGTCGTTCCGTAAACCTTCCTCTTGAAGCCCTCTCTCCATTGGTAAAACCGCATGAAAAAGCCGTTCAGTAAATTTTGAGGGAATCGATCACATACACTTTTGGGGACTTATTGTTATAATACACTAACTGTTGCCCGCGACTACGTTCGCGTGGTTATAAAGATATGCATGACTATCAAGAAGTTTAAGCAAATTATTTTTTTATTTCAGTCACTTGAAATGCTTATCACGCTGAGTAATTTTTTAAAAGGCACAATATAGTATAATTTATTAGTTATTTTTATAAAACCTCTCTATACACCACATTTTTAGTTTTATTTTCAGGCTGCAGTATAAATAACCTAGCAGGCGAACTTATAGCTGCTGTATATGTTTCATACAAACTATCAACCCCAATCAAACGCCCTTAGCAGTGGAATATCAAAAAATCTGTTCTTAGCGGACCTTTACTAACTATAATCTACCTCCCTGCTAAATTTCATCTTTGTCCATCCTGGATGGATGGACCATCCAGCGGTTTTTGAGTTCTCGTGATGAGTGAGTCAGTGACCTTTCTCTTTTATATATATAGATTACGATGCATTATTTGGACTCCTTTTCACCATCTATAGAGCATACATTTTAAATTTCGTCTCTTACTTTAAAAACATAGGCCTTTCATACAAACTTCCGACCCGAAGTACGACAAAATACGCCGTCGGCATATGGTGGACAACCTGGTTTTGATATGGAGCTGGGCCAGGATCGACGCATTAGTGCGTTTTGCAGTCCAAGGTATTCTCAGCATTCGCCTCCAGCACCACATTTCGAATGCATCAATCCTTTGCCTTTCTCGGGCCAGGATTGTCCATGTATAACAATTAAACAATATGATTGTTTCACAAGTGTTTGACAACAACTGCAGTTAGTTAGACATTTAAACTGACGGAATAAATTGAAAAAAATTAAAAGTTCTTGAGCTCGCATGAATACACTATAATATGCTGCTTTGCATTTTTGTCGGATTATTTTGAGCTTCGTTTAGACCTCACTTCATTCGAAAGTCATCATGTTTACTCTTTCTTTTTTCTATACGGAAGAAAGAGATAAAGATATTAGTAACTGATACCAATATAACGCATTTAAAACTATAAGTCTTATCGAGTGCTCGATAGACTCTATAGTGAAATTTAGAAATACTTATAATAGGTATGGTAAAGATAACTATTCCTGTTGCGTTTCGACGTTTACTACTGTAGTTATGTCATGTGCGTTTGTAACAAAAACTCGTGGTAGACGTGCTGGTCGTGATAGAGCTTGCCGGATCTGGCATGCCTCATTCTATCCTGATCCGGTCCAGATACATGATCTGGTTGAGCCTGACCTTTTTAACCGACTTCCAAAAAAGGAGGAGGTTCTCAATTCGACTGTATATTTTTTTTTTTTTTTTTTTTTTTTTTATGTATGTTACATCAGAACTTTTGACCGGGTAGACCGATTTCGACAAATTTTGTTTTAATCGAAAGGTTGTGTGTGCCAATTGGTCCCATTTAAATTTATTTGAGATCTAAAAACAACTTTTCGAGTTATATCTAATAATGCGTTTTTACTTGACGCTTTTTTCGTCGACCTACGTTGTATTATACCGCATTACTTTCTACTGGATGTACCGATTTTGATAATTCTTTTTTTGTTGGAAAGGGGATATCCCTAGTTTGGTACCGTGATAAGGAAACCAGGATATGATGATGGGATCCCAGAGAAATCGAGGGAAACTCTCGAAAATCCTTAATAACTTTTTACTGGGTGTACCGATTTTGATAATTTTTAATTTAATCGAAAGCTGATGTTTATCATGTGGTTACATATAAATTTTATCGAGATCTGACTGATGACTACTTTTTGAGTAATCTTTGATAACGCGTAGTTGCTTGACTATTTTTTCGTCGATCTACGTTGTATTACTTGTCGATGTAATTGAAGTCGGTTTTTTTTTCGTTTGCGAGCAAACACAATTATTTTTAGTCAGGTAGCTCAACCAAGAAATAATTTTCATTGAGGTAGGGTGCAGTAGGGACTTTACAGAAGATTGCAGCACAATAATGTTGTTCTAAAGTAATGTTGTGTTCCAGTGGTGAGTATGATGGCCAGGCTCCTGGGGAGTGCTAGGACATAGAATACGGTAACCGTTTACCATCAGGTGGACCGCACGTTTGTTTGCCAACCTAGTTGTATAAAAAATAATTATAACCAGTAATTACCAACACTAAAGTAAAATCGTTTGTATGTTACGATAAAAATCACGTGCGTAAATAAATAGCGTTTTTTAATCCAAATGTAACGTGTGCACAACACTAACGTTTTAAAGTGGCGACATTAGTAAAATTTCAATGATGTACTTTTAATGGTGCGAAAATCTTTTAGAAAAAAAAATGGCTATTTATATTTACACCTAGCGCTTTGACGTCAGTTTTGATTGGTATTGCTGTATAAATATAAGTCACGTTTTAACACGTCAAATATGATTAAAAACGCGATTTGGAGTGTTTGATGATTTTATTTTAGTTTCGTAGCCAAAAAGATGCAATTAATTTTTGGTATTTTTTGACAATCAAATTCTGTCTCTCTTCTTCCAAGCGCAACTCTTAGTGTAGTAGGTCTCTCATTCTCATATAGTATCGGGATCAGCTTTCCCCATATTTAGGGTTCCGCACCTCAAAAGGTAAAAACGGAACCCTAATAGGATCACTCTGTTGTCCGTCTGTCTGCCAAGACATTTTTTCTCAAGAACGTGTGGAGGTATCAAGCTGTAATTCATACCAAATACTCAGGTCTGCTGTTCTCTGGAGTTGTGAAAAAATTAAATTTCTAAGCCAACGCAATCAAACGATACAGCTGTTTATGCTGCAAATTCTCGACACTCGCAAGAGAATCAAAATCTACAGGGTACTTCCTGTGAACTCAGAATCTTGAAATTTGTTACAAAGCAACATCTTATAGCACAGATAAAGGACAAATAGCGAAAAGCATAAATTGTTGGTTACATAATATAAAAATATTTTTAGTATTTTTGTATGTACGGAACCCTCGGTGCGCGTGTCCGACACGGACTTGGCCGGTTTTATCTTTCCCACTTCGCTCTATCCCCGAAATCGTCATCAGATACTTGGTACTCGCGCATGTCTTTTGACACTACCTCTCCACCTTGTCTTGGGTTTGCCTCTCAACAAACAACAACAACAACTAAATGTTAATATTTTTTTTGTGGTTACGAAACTTCTTAAAGTATCATTTGTTTCTTTAGCTTATCAAAAGGTTGTATACTTGTGCTGATTGGCTTGGAAAGATTGTTTAATTTTATAAGCTGTCAGACAAAGATCATTAAAATATGGGTATTATGTTTTATATTTCGCAAATTACTGTTTACTGTTTACTATTACTTTATATTTTAATGACGACGCAACGTTGGCGCAACGGTCACAGCCATGGATTGTACCCGTTGTGCTGGCGGTTGCGGGTTCGATCCCCGCACATGACAAACATTTGTATTGGCCATACAGGTGTTTGCCGTGGTTTGGGTGTTTGTGCAGTCCTTGTGGGTCTGCCCACCGTGCCTCGATGAGCACGTTAAGCCGCCGGTCCCGGTTGTTATCATATACACCTGATAGCGATCGTTACTCATAGTAGGGAATATATCCGCCAACCCGCATTGGAGCAGCGTGGTGGATTAAGCTCTGATCCTTCTCCTACAAGGGGAAAGAGGCCTATGCCCAATAGTAGGATATTACAGGCTGAAGCGAATATATTTTAATGAAGGTTGTAATCTCGATCGTACCGATTAATCGCCATGTATTCTTTATCCTACACAACATTTGCAAATCCATTAGTTTTAACACCATAGTTAAGTAATTAAGTAAAGGTGTTTTGAGATGTTAATTTTTAATGTAAACAAGGACATATCGTTACACAATATTTGGTTTCACATTTTAGTGTGCATACGCACAGTGTGCCCCATATAGTAATTAGCATTAAGTCCATTTTTGTTGCAAGCTTTTATTTAAAATTAAATTCAACATTAAAAATTACTTTACAACATTAAAAGCACTTTTGAACTGTCATCATATATATTAATATGCTAAGGTTTAAGATGTTTGCCTCCCTTTTTAGAAAAAGCCTCAAATTTATTCTACATAAATTATATATCATTTTATAGATAATTGTTTTCTCTACCGGTGACTACAACTAAAAAAAATGTTATTGCTTTTTGTAAATTAAATAATTATAAAATTATTATATATGACGTCTTTAATTTTGAAACAATGTCAACATGATTGATGGACGGTATTTTTTTTTTTGTTCAATTTCAAATCAACTCACGTATAAATACTTTTTTGTAATTTTGTAAAGTGATAATTATTATAAATAAATTTGTATACTTATTTAATACGAATTATTCGCACGGGTATAGCTAGTTCTTAAAAGTAGTATCGTTTTTCAGCCTACACCGATCAACGACTTTTCAGGTGCTTGCTTGTTTTTTGCTAGTTTTTTTAACCGACTTCCAAAAAAGGAGGAGGTTCTCAATTCAACTGTATTTTTTTTTTTTTATTTTTTTTTTTATGTATGTTACATCAGAACTTTTGACCGTGTGGACCGATTTCGACAAATTTTCTTTTAATCGAAAGATGGTGTGTGCCAATTGGTCCCATTTAAATTTATTTGAGATCTAACAACTACTTTTCGAGCTATATCTAATAATGCGTTTTTACTTGACGCTTTTTTCGTCGACCTACGTTGTATTATACCGCATAACTTTCTACTTGATGTACCGATTTTAATAATTCTTTTTTTGTTGGAAAGAAGATATCCCTAGTTTAGTACCATGATAAGAAAACCAGGATCTGATGATGGGATCCCAGAGAAATCGAGGGAAACTCTTGAAAATCCGTAATAACTTTTTACTGGGTGTACCGATTTTGATAATTCTTTTTTTGTTGGAAAGGAAATATCCCTAGTTTGGTACCATGATAAGAAAATCAGGATCTGATGAACTTCTTGAAAATCTGCAATAACTTTTTACTGGGTGTACCAATTTTGATAATTTTTAATTTAATCGAAAGCTGATGTTTGTCATGTGGTCATATATAAATTTTATTGAGATCTGATAACTACTTTTTGAGTAATCTTTGATAACGCGTAGTTACTTGACTATTTTTGCGTCGATCTACTTTGTATTACTCGTCGATGTAATTGAAGTCGGTTTTTTTTTTTCGTTTGCGAGCAAACACAATTATTTATGAAGTCATTTATGCGACTTCCCATATTCGAACGAAAAACAGTAAGTAGTCTACGCTAATATTATAGATATTTTTTGTTTAATTGTAATGGATGAATTAAAAAAATACTACACAGGTTTTATAAATTCTATTACCATAAGAATGCTACGTTATCACAGAGCAATTTTTAATAAATAATAATACGCTGAGTGCACGAGGATAACTTTTTTTTTTAATTTATTAATTAATTTGACAATTTTATGCATAGTAACATTATTTGTAACAATTTTAATATGTTCAAATATGTTGTAGAGGCCACGATCGCTACTGTTCCATGTACTTTTAATATTATAATTAAAAAATAAATAAATAATAAAAAAACAAATTACAGCGTGATTCATTAAATAAGATGTCACATGTGTTTACATATTTATTATAAACTTAATGATTGATGCGTCATTAGCTCTACTGAGAGTCGTATAGACAAAAAAAAAAAAAAAAAACAAAATTAATACAAGGATGTTGCTAAATTGTGCAAAACCTAAACATTTTTCTGAGGACGCACACGCTACAGGAATTGTTTTTCTAAAAATTTGGAGCTCGAGTGAGAAAGCATCTTAACCTTAGAGAAGAAAACAGCTAAATAATAGTGTTCTCAAGTAATTTTGTGTTACTGTGGCAAGTGAAGTAATCAGAGCTCCTGGAGAGAGTCGGGGGTAGGCTTGGCAGCGTGCTGGGAACGCTCTTGGAGTTAATGCCGTCCATCAGCTTCAGTATTAACTTACCATCAAGTGGATTGTTTGCCGTTTTTGCTATAAAAAAAAAAAAACATTTGTTCCATTTATTCTTTGATTTGAATTATGTATTATTCCTGCATGTCCTATGAGAAATTATAATCATATACATCATCACTTCAGCCTATCGTAGTCCACTACTGGACATAGTCCTCCACAAGTTCGCGCCAAAAATGGCGTGAACTCATGTGTGTTGCCCATAGTCACCACGCTGGGCAGGCGGGTTGGTGACCGCAGGGCTGGCTTTGTCGCACCGAAGACGCTGCTGCCCGTCTTCGGCCTGTGTATTTCAAAACCAGCAGTTGGATGGTTATCCCGCCATCGGTCGGCTTTTTAACTTCCAAGGTGGTAGTGGAATTGTATTATCCCTTAGTCGCCTCTTACGACACCCACCTGAAGAGAGGGGGTGGCTATATTCTTTATTGCCGTAGCCACACAGCTAATCATATACATAATCCGCTTCTTTCTTTAATATAATCACATAACCCATAGGATCAGCTAATTCAAGTGGCAGTTGTCCATAGGTGACAAGCAGGACTGCTGGCCGCTGGAGCAGAGGAGTTCTGGAGTGGAGCCCGCGTGTGGCAAAGGCAGCGTGGGACACCCTCTGCCCCGCTGGACTGACTATTTACGTAAGATCACTGGTGGAGGCTGGGTGGGGATTGCGGAGAACCGGGAAGATTGGCGTGAGATGTAGGCCGCCTATATACAGCATTGGACTGATGTGATTTTCAATGGTATAAAATAGTAAAATAAGTAAAACAATGCTTATCTTCTCAATCATTGTTACTTAGCCATTACAGTTAATTTAAGAAATAAATATCCAAAAAAATATAAACCACATAACAAGCATCAGGTTTCGATTACGAAAGAATAAAACAAGTTGACTAGCTAGCTTCAGGGTGTCGGTTTTTTTTCACGTCGGTGTGCGCGCGCGTCGTCAAAATTTACTCCTATCATTTCTCCCTAGCGACCTAGACCCTAGCGTGCCTAGCGACGCTGCGTTGGCGCAACAGTTACGGCCATGGATTGTACCTGTTGCGCTGGCGGTTGCGGGTTCGATCCCCGTACATAATAAACATTTGTATTGGCCATACAGGTGATTGCCGTGGTCTTGGTGTTTGTGCAGTCCTTGTGGGTCTCCCCACCGTGCCTCGAAGAGCACGTTAAGCCGTCGGTTGTTATCATGTAAACCTGATAGCGTCGTTACTCATAGTAGGGAATATATCCGCCAACCCACATTGGAACAGCGTGGTGGATTAATCTCCGATCCTTCTCCTACATGGGGAAAGAGGCATATGCCCAGTAGTGGGATATTACAGGCTGAAGCGTGCTAAAAGCAGTATAACTTCAATAATGTCTACTTTAGTCAGTTGTTAAAAACATGCGTTAAGTTGACTACCTTACGAACAGACGATCACGTGACCGCTAATATCATCATCATAAATGATTAAATAAGACACAACACAACACACTTCAACACATTACTTTTTAACCAACTTCAAAAAGAGGGGAAGGTTTTCAATTCGACCGTTTTTTATGTATGTTACCTTAGAACTTTTGACTGTGTGTGTTTGATCAAAAGGTTGTGCGTGTCATATGATCTCAAATTTAATTTAAGACCTGACAAAAAGTTGTTGAGCTATCGCTAATAATGCGTATTTACTTCACTATTTTCGTCGATTTACGTCGTATAATAACTTTTTACTGGATGGATCGATTTCAATAATAATTTTTTTAATCAAAGTTGATACTTGTCGTGTGGTTCCATTTAAATTTGATCGAGACGTCTAATAATGCGTATTTACTTGGCTATTTTATTCGTGTAACGTAGGTTTAATATTGTATTACTTGTCAATTGAAGTCGGTTTTTCCGTTTGCAAGTTAACATATAGATAAATATTAGTTTAAAAAATAAATAAAACTTAGTTATAATTGTATTTGCCGACATTACAGAGGCAAAAATAATGTTTGTTACAATCGTAACAGAGTAACAAAAATATCATACTTTTAAATATGATTACTACATCGTTGGCGAAATTCGCAATGTTGATGCTGATAAACACGGGCTGTTTTCCGCAATTCGACGTCTTAATGCGCCTATTTTGCGTGATTGGCCGTGGACACTATTCGTGCCAGCCTAGCTCCTTGAGGAAGCCTAGCAGACCCTTCACGTTGCCGACGGTCGTTTCTTCTGCCTCCATGCACGCTCTGCATAGGGGCTGTCTGTAACACCTAAATTGTGTAAGTGTTTGTTAAGCAAGGCATGTCCGTTAAGAGCCCCGACCAGTAGTCGGAGTGGGCTTTCCCATAACCGCGAAGTTTGCGGGACAATCCTGGGTTGATCCTCGGAAGAGCTTCCTTGATCTGCCTGCAGGTAGTTAGGTTTGTCCAATATTCTTGGTGCATTAACTTGGTTTTGTGTCGCAGCTGGCTGCGTAGCCATCCGAAAGGCAGAGGCAGACTGGGTTCAGGTCCGTGGACCTTCATCTCCGATCCATTCCTCGCCAATCGATTCGCAATTCGCAAGCCCTACTCTTATTGTAGGTTCGATTCTCGCCCCAAGTAGTGTAATCATCACTATTATCACTTTAGCCTATCGCAGACACCTACACTGTACATCTGTAAACCTGATAGCGATAGTTATTCATAGTAGTGGAATATATCCGCCATTGGAGCAGCGTTGTGGATTAAGCTCTGATCCTTCTCCTACATGGGGAAAGAGGACTATGCCCAGCAGTGGGATATGGCTGAAGCGATTAAATTAATGAAATTTTAAACCAAGATAATCGTTATTGCAATTTGAATTTTATAAATTAACAACGCAAGCGAATCTACGATGTTTACTTAAATAAATATTTGTTTGTCTTCAGTCAATAAGCGCGTTAAGGTTGTGACAAACCAACATGCAACAGGAAATTATTCATATTAACGTCAGACGTTGACTGTTTATTTTATGGTGTCACCAATTTAGTGGTGTAGTGGAGATAAATCCTATTCAAGGTTTAGCAGGTTCAATTCCAGTTGTAAGAGGATATTTCTACGAACTTATTGATCCATATGTGAAATGACACGAAATAAATAAATAACTAAACTAATGTACTGTGTGGCTACGGTACTAAAGAATAAAGCCACCCCCTATCTTCCCGTGGGTGTCGTAAGAGGCGACTAAGGGATAACACAGTTCCACAACCACCTTGGAACTTAAAAAGCCGACCTGTGGCGGGATAACCACCCAACTGCTAGCTTTGAAATACGCAGACCGAAGACGGGCAGCAGCGTCTTCGGTGCGACAAAGACAGCCCTGCGGTCACCAACCCGCCTGCCCAGCGTGGTGACTATAGGCAAAACACATGAGTTCACGTTATTTTTGGCGTAAACTTGTGGAGGCCTATGTCCAGCAGTGGACTGTATAGGCTGTAATGATGATGAATGATGAAATAAATAGGAAACGAGTGGCGCTTTAGACCGACGACTGAAATAAAACTTACGAAACGTAACTCTCTCTCTTTCTATCTTCGCTAATTTATATCTCCCTGTCAATTTCCGTTCGCCTCGCTCGATCAAACTTTTCGTAACGCGCCGTCACGCATTCACAAGTTTATATTAAGCGAATTCCAAAAAAGGGGGAGGCTCTCAATTCGTCTGTATTTTTTTTTATGTATGTTACCTTAGAACTTTTGACTGGACCGATTGCGATGATTTTTGTTTTAATCGAAAAGTGGCGTGTTTCATGTGGTCCCAATGAAATTTAGTTGCGATCTAACAAGTACTTTCTAAGTTATATCTATTTAAACATTTTTAAACGGTTTTATTTAGCTCACCCCGTTTGTTTTATTTTTTATTCTTGGGTCAAATTTAGTAATTCAAATTTCACCCTCTTCCTGTCAACCGATTAATCTGAAATTTTGTATACACTTTGGATTTTGGTGACAACACAATTATGTTTATTCATTATCATTATAAATTCAAGATGGCCGCCGCTACAAAATGGCGGATAATTTATGTTTTATTAATCCCATCAATATGGGTATCAAATGAAAGGGCTCAACAAGCAGAATACAATATACTATAAAAAATTGAAATACAAGATGGCGGCCGCTACAAAATGGCGGATAACGTAGGTTTTATCGATCCCATCAATATGGGTATCAAATGAAAGTGCTCAACCAGTATAATCAATGTACTATATAAAATTAAAATCCAAGATGGCGGCCTCTACAAAATGGCGGATAACTTAGGTTTTATCAATCCCATCAACATGGGTATTAAATGAAAGGTCTCAACAAGTAGAATACAATTTACTATGCAAAATTGAAATCTAAGCTGGCCGCCGCTACCAAATGTCTGATAACAATTTTTTATCAATCCCACCAATATGGGTATCAAATAAAAGGGCTTGACAAGAAGAATACAGTGCACTATACAACCTCAATATTTAAGATGGGCCTTGCAATAATGAAGCACTAAATGAATTAAACAGAATGCGAAATAAAAACTAAAAACTAGAAAATAAAAATAGGTAAAAAAACTTTTTAAGTTAAACGGTTTTATGTTAAACATACATTGCAATGTTTAAGATAAATGTACTAAAAACCAAAAAATAATAAAATAGATACAGTCGTGGGAATAATAAACATATGCATAGACTAGACTAAAATAAAACCGTGGGGCACGTCAATTGTCTACAAATTATCGACTTAATGTGCGATAGAAGAATCATTTAATTCGTCGTTAAAATAGGCAGTTGGCCCGCAGATAGACGGTGAGGAAATTACTTACTATTTTCTTGCTCATGGAAATTCCAATAGTTATACACTCCATGTAAATAAAAGAGATGTTTCAACTATCGTTGGACATTCACACTGCTGGCTGGCGAGGAATCGTTTCACTGCTCGTAGTTTGTCTTTAATCGACAAAACATATGATAAAAGTACTACTCGCTCACCACTATGAAACCCTAAAACTCGCTTATAATCGAGCTTGCTAGCTTGTTTCCACATTCTAGCCCTACTTATCACACGTCCATCGTTGTCAGTTGAACAACTGCCTAATTATAGTGTAACATTACAAAACAAACATTTTAATCAACGATTGTAGACAATTGACGTGCCCCACGGTTTTATTTTAGTCTAGTCTATGCATATGTTTATAATTCCCACGACTGTATCTATTTTATTATTTTTTGGTTTTTAGTACATTTATCTTAAACATTGCAATGTATGTTTAACATAAAACCGTTTAACTTAAAAAGTTTTTTTACCTATTTTTTTTAATATCATATCAAAAATTGACCGTTCCAGCGGGGATCGAACTTACCGCCGAAGCTGACCGTATAGAGCACCGGCTCTAGTCAACTAAGCTATGGAACGATATACCCCGCTAGATCGAAATTTTTGATATGATGATTTTATATTCGGTCTAAGCGATCGTGGCGCCGTCTATAGTGAGTTCTTTACCTTTATTCTTATTTTTATTTTAAATGTTTAGAATTTCCTAATGTGTGGGTAACACAAAAATAAAATCGTATTATAAAATTAAAATAAAATAAAATTATAAAAAATAAAAATAAAATTATATCTATTTATGCGTATTTACTTGACTAATCTTTCGTCTACCTACGTTGTTACGTTTCGATGTAATTGAAGTCGGTTTTTTTTTCGTTTGCGAGCAAACAACTGTTATTAAACACAATTATTAATATATGTAAATTGAAGTTGTTTTTTTTTTATTTGAGAACAACCAATTATTCCTTATAAAGTAATAATATCGTAATTATGTTAATATTTAATTAGAACCTTATTTAAATATAATCCCATATTTACATATATAACAATATAGTAGAAAGAAGATTTTGTATGTCCTTTTATTAAATTCAATCAAAATTTCCATTATCACTATTAAATCTCTATAAAGTATTTATTATAATTTAATAAATTAATTAAACAAACAGAGACATGCACAAACAGAGAATGATTTGAGTTATCCTTCAATTTTATGCCTCCGACTGCATATTTTGTACGACGTTGGATAAAATTTCTATCGTATTGATACTTGTAAGTGTACAGTACACAATGTTTGATTTTGTTTCGATTTCGCTGGCTTTATGTAATTATTGAATTTTGATCTTGTTCCAGCTTTTTCAATTGACTTTCTATTAGTTGTTCTTCACGCTGGCGGTTTTTTTTGTTTTTTTTTTTTATTATTATTTTATTTATGTCTTTTTAGTTAGATAAATGACGTAATCGGTTCAATTCATTAAAAGAGTTTACATCATGTGGTTGATTAATTAATTATTTACCGACCGAAAAAAAAACAGAGGTTCTAAAGTCGCCACGTATATATGTTTTTTATGTTTGAACATGCATAATTTTTTACAAAGTAGTCGGAATTTCATTTATTAATCGTCGCCGAGGAGGCTAGGAATAAGTGTGGCTCGCAGCTTGCTTGGCATAGGCATGGGAAAGAGCAAAGTGCACATTTTAAAAACTTTCTTATTGAATTTTTTTATTAGTATTACGGTAATAATAATCATGATATACCTTTTTGAAATTCTTGAATTAAGACCTTTAATTTGATATTAATATTGTTGACTTCGAAAAAAAAAAAAGTTTCATTAACTACAATGGCTTCGCACAGCCACCATGCTTGATTTTTTTTAACGTCACCTATCTGAAACACTTTGGCTACTAAGACTTATCTAAGGATATTTGAATTATGTAAATCCGTTCAGTGGTTTTGGAGATATAAGGTAATAAAGAGTATTACATACATACATACAAGATACGCGCGAAAAACATAACCCTTCCTTTGCAGTCGAGTAAAAACAGGGTAAAGACAAGTATTTTAAATGTATTACATAATTAAAGTTGATTGATTAATTTATAACAAGAAACACTGACACGTAGACGGTGATTACTATTATGGTACGTAATAGGAAATATAATAACACATATGTATTTTATATAATCACACCTAATGGGCCCACGTATGTAATAATTAACACATTATAAATTCCTTTTTTTTTCTTACGTTCCACCTGATGGCAAGCGGTTACCGTAGACCAGGACCCTCCTCCCTCTGTTTACACAGCGCTCCACCAGGAGTTCTGGCTGCCTTCCTCACCACAGGAACACAAAACCGTTTGAGAGCTTTTCATTAATTTGTGATCTTCTGTAAGTTTCAGGCACTACCCCAGACTGGCTGGATCAAATTTTGATCAAGATATTTCTTATTGTCCTCTACCCAGAGATGCCTTCCCCAATAAAAGAGTATGCATATATTGGTGCGAAAAGTTGCCTTAACACCATTCCTTTATTTGAGTTTTGTATTTGGACAAAGATTAGTTTTAATCTAGGTGTCAGTCCTTGTGAGCTTTCCCACCGTACCTCAGAGAGCACGTACCATCGTTCACGTTTTTTTATCTCACACGCATCACATCAGCCTTCCGCAGTCCACTACTGGACAGCAGTTGGATGGTTATCCCGCCATCTAACTGTGTTATCCCTTAGTCGCCTCTTACGACACCCAGGGGAAGAGAGGGGGTGGCTATATTCTTTAATGCCGTAGCCACACAGCATTAGTTTTAGTTTTTTATCTATCGTTTCTTAAATTACAAGCCATCCTGCAATGGCGCAAATCCTTCTCCTATATCTTAATAAGGTTCAAATACCTAATTTAAATACAAAAACATTCAGATAATGCGGCCCTTTGAAACCAAAAAGCAATGCGTCCACAGTCGCAGGCGACTACGAAAGCCAGAAGGCCATAAGTACTTTAAACTAATATGTACGATTTTATTTTTGTGTTACCCACAAATTAGGAATTCTAAACATTTTTGAATATCATATCAAAAATTGACCGCTCCAGCGGGATTCGAACCCGCGTCTCCGACTGACCGTGTCGGCGCTCTAGCCAATTAAGCTATGGAACGATATACCCGCTAGAACGAAATTTTTGATATGATGATTTTTATTTTCGGTTTAAGCGAACTGTGGCGCCGTCTATAGTGAGTTCTTTACAGAGACCCGTAACTATTAAAAGTTTCATATTACAATGAAAATACTTAAAACTAGTTTTAGGCCGAAAATTAGCCTAAATTTAGGTTTGGGCCTAACGAAATCTGGACAGAAGGTCTTTGCCTAACTGTGGGACGTTTACAAATTTACGCAATGTTTTCCTATTATAATTTGATTTACAGAACCATTTTAGTATATTCGTATTCGATTTAGAATGTAACATCCCACAGCTGGGCCTATGCCCAGCATGGAGGCCTATGCTTCTATCTCCATGCTGAAGAAGGATCGGAGTTTAATCCACCACGCTGCTCCACTGCGGGTTGGATGGTTATGACAACAACCGGGACCGATGGCTTAACGTGCTCTTCAAGGCACTATCGGTTGGCCCACAAGGACAGATACCAAATCGGAATGAAATATTTGTACAAATAAAAATATTCATTTTTGAATATCATATCAAAAATTGACCGCTCCAGCGGGATTCGAACCCGCGTCTTCGACATACCGTGTCGACGCTCTAGCCAATTAAGCTATGGAACGATATACCCGCTAGAGCGAAACTCTTGATATGATGATTTTTACTTTCGGTTTAAGCGAACCGTGGCGCCGTCTATAGTGAGTTCTTTACAGAGACTCGTAACTATTCAAAGTTTCATATTACAATGAAAATCTTTGACAGGAGACGACACCATGCTATTTTTAATATGTACGATTTTTATTTTTGTGTTACCCACAATTAGGAATTCTAAACATCCATAGCTTAATTGGCTAGAGCGTCGACACGGTATGTCGAAGACGCGGGTTCGAATCCCGCTGGAGCGGTCAATTTTTGATATGATATTCAAAAATGTTTAGAATTCCTAATTGTGGGTAACACAAAAATAAAAATCGTACATATTAAAAATAGCATGGTGTCGTCTCCTGTCAAAGATTTTCATTGTAATATGAAACTTTGAATAGTTACGAGTCTCTGTAAAGAACTCACTATAGACGGCGCCACGGTTCGCTTAAACCGAAAGTAAAAATCATCATATCAAGAGTTTCGCTCTAGCGGGTATATCGTTCCATAGCTTAATTGGCTAGAGCGTCGACACGGTATGTCGAAGACGCGGGTTCGAATCCCGCTGGAGCGGTCAATTTTTGATATGATATTCAAAAATGTTTAGAATTCCTAATTGTGGGTAACACAAAAATTAAAATCGTACATATTAAAAATAGCATGGTGTCGTCTCCTGTCAAAGATTTTCATTGTAATATGAAACTTTGAATAGTTACGAGTCTCTGTAAAGAACTCACTATAGACGGCGCCACGGTTCGCTTAAACCGAAAGTAAAAATCATCATATCAAGAGTTTCGCTCTAGCGGGTATATCGTTCCATAGCTTAATTGGCTAGAGCGTCGACACGGTATGTCGAAGACGCGGGTTCGAATCCCGCTGGAGCGGTCAATTTTTGATATGGTATTCAAAAATGTTTAGAATTCCTAATTGTGGGTAACACAAAAATAAAAATCGTACATATTAAAAATATTCATCCCAAGTGGGAATCGAACCCACAAACCGTTGATGTTTTAGGCGACTACACGCACTCTACACCAGAGTGTTTGTTATATAATATACTAGTATTATTATTTTTTAGACAACCAGGTCGACAAACAAGCGTACGGCTCATCTGATGGTAAGCGATTACCGTAGCTTATAGACGCCTGCAACACCAGAAGCATCGCAAGCGCGTTGCCGACCCAATACCCAATCCCCCCAGGAGCTCTAGTCACCTTACTCACCAACAGGAACAAAATACTGCTTGAAAGCAGTTTTATTTAGCTGTTTTGTAAGGTCGAGGTACAGCCCCAGTCGGGCTCCATATATTGAGTAGGAAATTATAAATATAAAATAATACTAGAACAAATAAAACAGGAAACTATATATAATTGATATTCAATTAATTATGTTATGTATTTATATGCGAATACCAAAGCCCAGAAAGGTAACATTTAGGTACTTTGCGTAGACGGAAACCATGAAGGTAATTTCGTCATTCCTGCTCGTGTTTATGCTATGTTTATTACCATATATGTCAAAATAATCAACATGCTTGTGAATATATTAGGTAAGAAGATCACAGCTAAATAATTAGCCCTACTTATACTCTCTTACCTCGAAGTACCAGGCTTTGAGGAGAATATATCTTGGTGTGTCCTAAGTTACTTGAAGTATATCATGAACTTTGACCCATAAAACAAAGCGTATAAAGTCCAAAAAAAGATAAAGCTTCAAAATTACTCAATTATGGCCATATTAAAAGAGTTAAGCGCTGTGAAATACTGTTTAAATCAATCTAGATATTCCAGTTTAATCTTGTTTCCTTGACCAGAGAAGGGCTTCATTTTCTGGTTTTGACCTTGTTTTAAAGGAAAGGAAAAGGTAAAATTTATTGAGCTAATTAACTCTTTAATTTACTTGTATTGATGTCAAATCATTCTAAAGAAATGAATCTCTTTCGTCGGGTAGGGTCTTTAGTAGGGGGAGGGGCTCTTTATGGTCATCTATGTTCCTTGATTCTTGAAATGAATTATTATTTTCGTTAGTAGCGTCATAACTTGAGAACGGATTTACGGTTTTAATTCAACTTTTTTAACTTTCTAACATTTGGGTTATGCGGTGATATTTGTTTAAATTAACATAACGAATGCACACGATTAAGTAACTAGGTATATCTGAACTAGGGCACAGGAGGAAATTTTCTGCTCGTAATATGGAGGAGCCCGACTTGGGTAGTACCCGACTTGGGTAGTACCTCGACCTTACAGAAAATCACAGCTAAATAATACTGCTTTCAAGCAGTGTTGTGTTCCTGTTGGTGAGTAAGGTGACCAGGAGGAATTAGTGATAGGGTTGGCAACGCGCTTGCGATGCTTCTGGTGTTGCAGATGTCTATAAGCTTTTTTTTTGGTATCGTAGGGGAACCCATTTACGGGTGATATCCAGGACGCCCAGGTAGGCAGTATAAGCTACGGTAATCGCTTACCATCAGGTGAGCCGTACGTTTGCCGACCTAGTTACCTATATATATAAAAAAAAATACTTAGAGCTTTTTATGATCTTTCCAGATAATTTTTTTATACGGTTAGGGTGGCAAACTACCGTTCGTAAGTATTTTTGTTTTTTGTTGTATTAACTTTATTTAAACCAAATGTATTGTACAATAAAAGTTACTTATTAAAGCTACTTCGGACAAAGAATTAGTCTAGCTATTCAAAGGGGGAACGCTGCCAGTATCTTCGGAACCTTGCCTAAACTCCTTTTAATAATATTTTTTAGTTATTATATATATATATACTTAAGGTTTTTTAGTTTAATGTAATTTATCTTATTATAACTACGATTTTTTTTTATCCAATAATAATAAATTTTAATATACCTACAAATAATAGATTATACATGTGAATATAAAAGTATGTTATAAAAATAATTAACTAGCTGGGCCCTGCGGTTTCACCCGCGTTGATTTGAGGAAAAGATAGCCTTCCTTCTTCTTAAAGCATAGCTAATCTTCCTTTTTAAATAGTTTAAAATTTTAGTTGCGGATGCCGGTAGAGCAAGCAATTATCTATAAAATGGTATATAGTTTATGTGGAATGATTATGAGGTTTTTTTCTGAATAGGGAGGCAAACATCTTAACCTCAGCGTATTCATATACTTATATATACTAGCTACACCCGTGCGAATATTTGCAATAAATAAGTATAACAATTGGCACTACAAATTTAAAAAATGTATTTATACGTGGGTTGAGTTAAAATTGAACATAAAAAAATTACCGACCGTTGTTAAAAAATTAAAGCCGTCAAAATATATAATTTTTATAATTAATTAATTTACTAAAACAATAGCAAAAATATTTTTTTTAGTTGTTGATGCCGGTAGAGCAAGCAATTATCTATAAAATGATTTAAAGGTATAATTTATGTTTTATTTATAACAAAAGTTTATTAAACATTATACATATTTACAATTCACAGCTTAAGAACTAAATATTTACAGATAGTTTTGGTACAAATCATGTCCGCGTGGAATTTTGCCAAGAATGCTGGCAGCATTTCCCCTTTGAATCGCTATGCCGATTCTCTGGGCAAAAAATGCACAAGTTCTCTTGTCACCAGTGGAGGCAATAAGGCGAGGAGTTATCACATTAAAAAAAAATTAGCACTGCTACTCCAAGGTCCAAGTGTTTAAACTGCAAACGGTACAAAGATGTAATTTGGAATTAGTGACGAAAATTTGTGCCGTTTAGTCGTTTCAGCTTTTTCCGCTGCGGCTCCTGTTTATAAAGCTGTTTCCCTGACATGAGACGGAGCAAGTGTGTCAAAGCAGGTTGCATCCCACAAAAGTGCCCGTTCCCTTTCCCAGGGAACCAACATTAATCTATCAGGTCTCTTGCCATCAACGCGACTAATTCCAGTAGGCTCGATGAGATAAGGAACGTCGATGTTGGAAAAGCTCTTTTTATGGTATCGTTTATTTTTCTGTGGCGGAAAAAACTACCTGAACTCTTGTTGCAGGAAAGGCCGTATAGTTCGAAAGAAACTACCTCTTTTTCCGCACGGATATCTTTTTTCAAAGCACAGTGGAGCTCCCAAATGGAGACCGAGAGCAATTCTAAAACTAAATATTTATGTGGAGTAATTGTGAGATTTTTTTTCTAAAAAGGGAGGCAAGCGTCTATCTTAGCGTATTAATTATAGTGCCTGGCTGACCGAGTTTAGCTCGATATTTTTAGTAAATCGTGTTTTTTGGAAATCGTATTTAAATGCGAATTACATATTTATAAAATATAAATAATATTCTTCGATTTTACAGACATAATAATGATAAATAATAATTGGCTATTTAAAAAAAACGAATGCAATTAGAAAAAAAAGCAAAAGTAATAATCGATCTTGTAATTTGAGGGTTTGAACCGTGGTCTTTTCAGTCGATTGCCGACCGATTTCCCACCTAAGCTATTACAACTTTATCGACAAGTGCGAAATTCACCTTCGTATTCAAACGATATTGTAGCTATTTTTTCATTATCTAAAAACTGGGATAAAACGACATTTTCTAAAAATAAATCCTAGCTAGATTTATTTATCTTCCCCGAAATCCCCTGCATACTAAATTTCATGAAAATCGTTGGAGCCGTTTCCGAGATTCAGATTCTATCTATCTATCTATCTATCTATATATATATATATATATATATGCTGCATATATATGCATGCTTCAGTATGTACGTGTCATAAAAACTAAATGTTTATTTTTCAAATTATAAATAAACATGACTACTGTTTGTGTAACAATATTTACTTAAAATAATGTTTCTTGTAACATTGAAGATGATTTATGGACTATAGCTGTTCTTACGGTGACTAAATTAACAATATTTAATCGATATTTTTATGTTAAAAAGAGTAACTGCGGAGTTTCTTGCCGATTCTTCTCTGCAGAATCTACATACAAAATAAAAAACCATATTTTTTATATTTATTTGTCTAAGGCAAAGCCACTCTCTTCCCTTGGCTGTCGTAAGAGGCGACTAAGGGATAAGACAGTTCCACTACCACCTTGGAACTTAATAAGCCGACCAATGGCGGGATAACCATACAACTGCTGGCTTTGAAATATACAACAACACACATGAGTTTACGCCATTTTTTTCGCGAACTAGTGGAGGCCTATGTCCAGCAGTAGACTGCGATAGGCTGAAGTGATGATGATATTGATGGGTGATGATAAAAGACTTTAAAACTATTTTGAACAAGAGAACACATTTTCAAAATAAACTAATATCCACATAGCCAAATAAATTATTTTATTTATTTATTGAACTTTATTGCACACACAAAAAAGAATATTCATTTTAGAACGATTTGATACAAAAACAAACAATGTATGCAAAGGCGGCCTTATCTCTTATAGCGATCTCTTCCAGGCAACCTTTAATAAAAGTAGTATAAGAAATATATGTTGGTAGTAGTGCGCAATCAACAACGCAAGTTTAGCACATATAATTAAATTAATTTACAATACATTTAAACGGTATATATCTACATAAAGATATAAACACATATGTAAACACATACACACTATATTTATACAAACATACAAATAAAAACAATATACCAATAGAAACATATATTTAAAACTATGTAAGAGTTAAGTAGTAGTTGTGCAAACGATTCTTAATAACATTTATAGACTCAGCTTGACGGATGTCATTGGGTAGGCAATTCCAAAGTTTGGTCACTTTAGTAGTGAAGGAATTACCATACGCATTAGAGCGACAAAGAGGTACCACAAGCAAGTTATTACTTAAAAATCTTTAGATGTTTTCTTATTAGCGATAGCCCGTGTATACTAAAAAAGTAGTAATTTCAAAATTGTCGTTTTCGTTTAAGTTGACCCCTAAAACTACTTTGGCAATCCCTGGCCTAAGTGGTTATTTGCGATGAACCGAATGATGATAGTTTGACAATTTTTTTTTTTTTACATTGGACCAACAATTCTTTTGTGTTAAATATAGAGTACACTAAATAACTTAGTTATTATATAAATTACCATTAATAATTTCATAAGTATCAAATCAAGTACCCGACGATATTTATCCGTTGCTGTGGAACTTTATTATTAAAAAAATAAAAGTAATGACACAAATGAACTTAGTGAGACTCACTAAGCGACCCGCTATTACGAACCTCTTCGGGTGTTTTCACTTTTCAGAGACCAAAAGAGGACCATTGGTTAAGAACCACTGATCTAGAGGTAGAAAATAATACAAAAGTTATAATAATTGCTGCTAATTTGCTTTGCATAATAATTTAAGTATGGATAATTCACACCCATGGTCCTACATTAGTGGTAAACATGACACTTTACTCCTCGAAATAATATCAAATATAATGAAATAATATAATACTGCATTAAATTATGGACATATAAACAACAGATGTATCTTGCTGGAAATTTCGAAGCAGCCCGAATAGGAAAGTACATGAACCTTACGAAGAACAATAACCTCGAGAGGTCATAAATAAATAAGACTGCTGTCAAGAAAAAAAAAATAAAATAAAAAAAAACTATAAAAACATACTTAAAAAAATATTTTTAGTCCAACATATATGGAGAATATAGTGGCCGCATGTGAATAACTTAAAAAAAATATAGAAACACAAACTATTTGTTATTTTTACTAATGTTTAACTACTTTATGTTAATTTTTTTCCCAATTATATTCACATGTTGCGATTGTTTGTGTAGTTTAATGGCATATTTTTATAATAGTTTATAATATATTTTATACTTTAGTATTATTGCTTTAGAAACAGCACACTGTTTAACTGCTAATTGTTCTTGCTGAGATGCTTATCACATTTTTTCTGTTGTATATAAATAAATATATAAATAAATAAGATATATAAGACACTTGTTGTGCTGTTGGCTACGGTACTAAAGAATATAGCCACACCCTCTCTTCCCGTGGGTGTCGTAAGAGGCGACTAAGGGATAACACAGTTCCGCTACCGCCTTGGAACTTAAAAACCCGACCGGTGGCCGGATAACCATCTAACTGCTGGCTTTGAAATACACAGGCCGAAGACGGGCAGCAGCGTCTTCGGTGCGACAAAGCCAGTACTGCGGTCACCAACCCGCCTGCCCAGCGTGGTGACTATGGGCAAAACACATCAGTTCACGTTATTTTTGGCGTAAACTTGTGGAAGCCTATGTCCAGCAGTGGACTGTATAGGCTGTAATGATGAAGACACTTGTTGAACACTCGAAATTGGAACCGGAAAATTAACAATGTTGCTGTGTAAAATCAAGTTTTTATTTTTACACTTGTTTATTCCTTACACATTTTGATACAAAAAAAAAATATAAAGATAAGTCATGTTAAATTCAGCTAAGGTAGGGCACAGCAGGAATTTGCTGCTCAAAATATGGAGCAGCCCAACTGGTAGTACCTCGACCTTACAGAAGATCACAGCTAAATAGTACTGCTTTCAAGCAGTGTTGTGTTCCTGTGTGAGTAAGGTGACCAGAGCTCCTGGGGGGATTGGGGATTGGGTCGGCAACGCGCTTGCGATGCTTCTGGTGTTGCAGGCGTCTATAAGCTACGGTAATCTCTTACCATCAGGTGAGCCGTACGCTTGTTTGCCGAACTAGTGATATAAAAAAAATATATATATAAGAAATAATTCCTCTGAATAAAATTAAAATAAAATATTTGTTTTATAATTGACTACAGTCCTTAATTAAAATAATAAAATTACTTTACATATAAATAATTAGTGTTGCGTTTCCTTGGTGAGTAAGGTAGCCAGTGTTCCTGGGTAGGGTAATTAGCTCGTGATGCTATGTGTGTCGCAAGGGTCCATAAACTGTGGTAATCGATTACCACCAGTATCCGTATTTCATTATACCCTATAAAGTCCACTGCTGGACATAGGCCTCCACAAGTTTACGCCAAACATAACGTGAACTCATGTGTATTTGTTTATGTATAATTACAGAAAATATGTGAAAATATAAATCTGCTGTTACCTATAACAGAGACATTAAATTGCCTTCTATAGGAACAGAGAGCAGTCTGTGTATTTAAAGGTCCTCCATCCATTCGGCGGTCATTCCATTTTGTGATTATTCTTTGATGATACAATTAAAATTTATTTATTTTTAACCGACTTCCAAAAAAGGAGGAGGTTCTCAATTCGACTGTATTTTTTTTTAATGTATGTTACATCAGAACTTTTGACCGGGTGGACCGATTTCGACAATTTTTTTTTAATCGAAAGGTGGTGTGTGTCAATTGGTCCCATTTAAATTTATTTGAGATCTAACAACTACTTTTCGAGTTATATCTAATAATGCGTTTTTACTTGACGCTTTTTTCGTCGACCTACGTTGTATTATACCGCATAACTTTCTACTGGATGTACCGATTTTAATAATTCTTTTTTAGTTGGAAAGGGGATATCCCTAGTTTGGTACCATGATAAGGAAACCAGTATCTGATGATGGGATCCCAGAGAAATCGAGGGAAACTCTCGAAAATCTGCAATAAATTTTTTACTGGGTGTACCGATTTTGATAATTTTTAATTTAATCGAAAGCTGATGTTTATCATGTGGTCACATATAAATTTTATCGAGATCTGATAACTACTTTTTGAGTAATCTTTGATAACGCGTAGTTACTTGAATATTTTTTCGTCGATCTACGTTGTATTACTCGTCGATGTAATTGAAGTCGGTTTTTTTTCGTTTGCGAGCAAACACAATTATTCTCTAAGCTTCTTTAGATTCAATACTCTATAACTAACTACACAAACAAATTATATTAAAACAAATCCAATTAAAATTAAAATTAACATCAAAATCAACTCAATACTAAAATTCTATAAAAATCCCAATTAAAATCAAAACAATGAAATAATAATAAAATAAAACGTGTTCTGGGAAAAACGCTTCAGAGTTATAAACATGAGGAAAGTAGTAATTATACCGCGCCTATATATTAAAGTTATACAGGGGTTCGTTAACCCGCTGTATCTTCATTCATTGTTTCGATTCATCTAAAAATTGACGCCGCGTTGTCGCAACTGTCACAGCCATGGATTGTACCTGTTGCGCTTGCGGTTGCAGGCTCGATCCCCGCACATGACAAACATTTGTATTGGCCATACAGGTGTTTGTCGTGGTCTGGGTGTTTGTGCAGTCCTTGTGGGTCTCCCCACCGTGCTCCAGAGAGCACGTTAACCCGTCGGTCCCGGTTGTTACATATACACCTGGTAGCGATCGTTACTCATAGTAAGGAATATATCCGCCAACCCGCATTGGAGCAGCGTGGTGGATTAAGCTCTGATCCTTCTCCTACATGAGGAAAGAGGCCTATGCCTATGCGTTGCGTCATCTAAAAATTTCACAGAGATCGAGTGTGCTTTAGACCACACGACTGAAATAAATCTTACTAAACGTAACTCTGCCAAAAATGCCAAAAACGAAGGTTAAATATGTTACACCCCCTCTTTTTATTTTTGAAGAAAAACTTCTTTACTCACGCTTGACTTGGGGAGTGGCTGGTGAATGCGTGACGAGAGCGTTACGAAAAGTGTGATTGGGTGAGGTGAATGGAAGTTTAGAGGGAGATATATGTTAGTGAAGATAGAAAGATAGTAATATACTATAGTGGCGCCATGACGGTATCAAAATAAACGCCTCACACAACGGCCCCAGAAGGATAATCTCCTGTATCGTGGGTCCGGAAATACATGCAATACAAAATCACAAACGCCCAGACCACAGCAAACATCTGTATGGCCAATACAAATGTTTGCCATGTGCGGTGATCGAACCCGCAACCGCCGACGCAAGTCATAAGCCAGTGCTGTGACCGTTGCGCCAACGCATCGTCAAAATGTTCGTATCAAAAGCCTTAGATTTGTATATTACTTTTAACACAATAACTATTTCTAGTACCCAGAATAGATAAAGCATATCCTGTTGGAGACAATATCTCACCGACGCATCGCTGGCAAGCCACCAACTCTTGACTGTAACCGCATCAATGGCTGCTTTGATGAATAATGAAATACTTTTAAAGATTTTATCATTCACTTTGAACTATATTGTTTGTTCAATCATTCATTGCGTTTGACTGCATATTGTTTACTAGTTGCAGCCGTGGCTTCATTCGCGAATTATTTATAGGAGAAGGATCGGAGCTTAATCCCGCTGCTTCATTGATTGGAGGACATATTCCTCTACTATAAGTAACGATCGCTATCAGGTACATGATAACAACCGGGACCGATAGCTTAACATGCTCTCTGAGGCACGTGGGGCTCCACAAGGACAGACATCAAAACTGAAAAGTGTTATTTGTACAAATTATACAAATATTCATCCCGGGCGGGAATCGATCTGCAAATCACGGTGACGAGGCGCGTACATGGCACACGCACACCTACACACGAGTGGTTGTTTGTTCGCGCCTAAAAAATTAATTTACATCGATAAGTAATAAAATGTGAAGTCGCATTATCACTACTATAGTATTTTAAAACAAAAACACTTCCCGCTGTCTGTATGTTAAAACTACGCAACGGATTTTGATGCGGTTTTCTTTAGTAAATAGGTAGGTTCTTTAGTAGGTAGGAAGGTTTATATGTATAATACATGCATAATATAGTAGAGGAACACTGATAGTTTTAGAGGTTTCTAATGTGATGTCATAAATAAACCCCTTTTTTGCACTTACATTGAAAATATTTGTTTTATATTTAATAAATACCCATGGGTGGGTGGGTGAGTGCAATGCCCCCACATGGGGGCATTGCACTCACCCACCCACCCAGCGTGGTGGCTATGGGCAGAACACGTAAGTTCACTCAGTTCACTCAGTTCAGTGTAGTTCACGTGAACTCACTATAGACGGCGCCACGGTTTGCTTAAACCGAAAATAAAAATCATCATATCAAAGATTTCGCTCTAGCGGGTACATCGTTCCATAGCTTAATTGGCTAGAGCGCCGACACGGTCAGTCGGAGACGCGGGTTCGAATCCCACTGGAGCGGTCAATTTTTGATATGATATTCAAAAACGTGAGTTCACGTTATTTTTGGCGTCAACTTGTGGAGGCCTATGCCCAGCAGTGGACTGTATAGGCTGTAATGATGTAATGATTGCACTCGTACGAAACCGAGATAGGTCGTTAGTTATTGATAAAAAACTACTCGCTGGAACTAGATCAAATTTCAATGGGACTGTATAATAAGCGTCAGGTGACGAATACAAAAAAAAAAAAAAAAAAATACAGTTGAATTGAGAACCTCCTCCTTTTTCGAAGTCGGTAAAAAACTATGCAGAAGATGGAAGTGTGAGCTACATTTTTATTCCATTTTTACTGTTTGAATGCTGCCATAAGCCTCCACTGCTGTACATAAGCCTCCCCAAGTTCGCACCAGACATCCCGGTCTTCCGCAATCCTCATCCAGCCTACACCGGCAATCTTACGTAGATCGGCGGTCCAACGGACCGGTCGAGGACGCCCCACATTGCGTTTTCCAAGACGCGGTCTCCACTCTCGGACCCGCCTACTCCAACGGCCATCGGTCCCGCGACACAGTTGACCAGCCCACTGCCACTTCAACTTGCTAATTCTGTGGGCTATGTCGGTTACTTTCGTTCTCTCGCGGATAGTCTCATTTCTAATCCGATCTTTGAGAGCAACCCCAAGCATAGCCCGTTCCATTGCACGTTGAGCGACTTTTTTTATCGCTGATGACTATAATCATTGCTCTTTGTAAAACTACATAATTGATTCCAAGTTTTTAATGAGATATTTCCGGTACCCTACCTCAATGAAACAGTCATCATCAACATTTCAGCCTATCGCAGTCCACTGCTGGGCATAGGCATGCACAAGTTCGCGCCAAAAACGGCGTGAACTCAGTGTTTTGCCCATAGTCACAATGCTGGGCAGGTAGGTTGGTGACCGCAGGGCTGGCTTTGTCGCACCGAAGACGCTGCTGCCCGTCTTCGGCCTGCGTATTTCAAAGCCAGAAGTTGGACGGCTATCCTGCCATTAATCGGCTTTTTAAGTTCCAAGGTGCTAGTGGAACTGTGTTATCCCTTAGTCGCCTCTTACGACACCCACGGGAAGAGAGGAGGTGGCTATATTCTTTACTGCCGTAGCCACACCTCAATGAGACAGTGTTTTAAACTAAAAACAGTACCCATTTCAATTTTCATTTATCTATTCTGATTTTACTACCTTATTTTACTACCTCAACTCAACTTTGTCTACCTTAACTGTGTAACTTAAATAATGTAAAATCCGAAATTGGCTTTTGTTTGGATGTTCTGTATTGGTTTAAGAAACATAAAATGTAGCTGGATTTTTGTACAAATAAATAATATAAAGCTGAAAAGTTTATTTGTTTTAGCGTGCTAACAACAGACTACTGGGTCGTATTGGAAAATTATTCTTATGTTGGATCCATTTACTGATGAAGGCTATATGTTATTTTAGTACGCTTATTTCTTAAGTTAAGGAGGGTGAAAGCATAGGGCACAGCTAGTATATAAATATAGATTAAGATGAAAGTAAGAAAAATATTCATTATTCATCGTTGTGTCCATTTGTTATAAGTATTCTTTGACGGTTCGCAGGAAAGTGGACAGTATTCTTTGAGGGTTCGCAGGAAAGTTGAAATGGACATCCACTTTCCTGCGAACCGTCAAAGAATAAGAAATTTTTTTTTTTAAATCTACAGAATGTGCGCAGACGCATGCGTAACTTTCAGTACTAAATATACGTGAGAAGTCTGTGATGTTGCACAGTAAGCGTTCGGTGAGCGCGGTCAAACGACGCGTGTTCTGTTTTAAAAATATTACAAAATATACATACATATATAAAATATCAATTTATCTTGTTATAATATAACAACAATAAAGACTAGTTTATTTTATTTTCGAGTGATTTCTTTTTGAGTTTTTTTCTTTTGTGTTTATTTAAAACGGTAAGTTTGTTGTTGTTATTTTTTTGTACTAAGTTATTTTTAATTTAATTTTTTTTAAGTATTTTAAAAGTGTAATTTTGAAATTACTCAGGATTTTTTTTGTAATACGTTATTTTAATTTTTTTTTTTTTTTTTGTTATTTTAAAAGTGTAATTTTGAAATTACTCAGGAATATTTATTTGATAATTTAATTGTTATCTTTTATGTGAAAGTATTTGATAAACAGTTTGCGCAATTAAGAAAAACTTTATTTCGGACAAAAACTCCATAAAATACAAAAGTGTTTAATTAAATACAAGTAAACAAAAATACTTTACTTTTTTAATAAATACTACTGCTACGGCACTAAAGAATTTAGCCACCCCTTCTCTTCCCGTGGGTGTCGTAAGAGGCGACTAAGGGATAACAAGGTTCCACAACCACCTTGGAACTTAAGAAGCCGACCGATGGCGGGATAACCATCCAACTGCTGGCTTTGAAATACACAGGCCGAAGACGGGCAGCAGCGTCTTCGGTGCGACAAAGCCAGTACTGCGGTCACCAACCCGCCTGCCCAGCGTGGTGACTATGGCAAAACACATGAGTTCACGTTATTTTTGGCGTAAACTTGTGGAGGCCTATGTCCAGCAGTGGACTGTATAGGCTGTAATGTATGTAAACAAAAATAATATAATAACACATTATAACACAAAAAAGCGAAGACAAAGTAAAAACATACAAATAAATAAATTAAACTTGACTAGCCCGTTAGACCAGACCAGACTAGACCCTGCATCCTGTTCCGGGAATTGCGGTTTCGATTCCCGCTCTAGTCTGGGTGTAATATTTGTATTTATATATTTATATACCTATGTATTATTTCTATATAAATTTATTAAAAAAATAGTTTTAAAATTCGGCTGTTACTTACGACACAAGCATTAAGTTCCGTATCTTAGGAACGAACGACCGTGTTTGCATGTTATCATAATTAAAATTTAAGTTAAAGAAAACCAAAAAATAATAAAAATTAAGACTTTTTTTAAATTTTACAATTTGACTACAGACTTTGACAATCAACAAAAGAGTATATATAGGTAATAAGCGTGTGTATGTCAAATACATGGTAATGTGTGTAATGTTTTTTTTTTATTGATTTAATGTATTTTTATGCATATTTAAAAAATATATTAGCATTCTGCACTCCTTCTATATATATAAACCTTAAGTGTACGAAATTTCATACTCCTCCGTCCGCGCAATTTTCGTGAAAAGGGGTACAAAGTTTTTGCTTCACGTATTAATATATAGATAAAATAAAATAGATCAATTCAAATAAATCGTATAGTGTCTATAATACCAGGTGTATGTCAATCAGTCAATGGAATTAATATTAATTTAAAAAAAAAGTACGGTATCGTGGGACACCAGATAGAAGCGAAGTTCCTTATTATAAAATGTTAATTTCAAGTTCTATTCGAGGTATAAAGAAAATAATTATTCGGGTGTACATTTTTATTATGATAATTTTAGCAATAAAAAAAAAGAAAAACTACTTTACAAACTCATCTTAACACCTTTATTTTATTTAAAATTATCGAATGATATAATAATAATAATAGCAATCTGCAATAATAACATCAGTCATCATGTAGAGTCGTAGACTATAAATTATACACCGTATAGCCATCATACATTGACTGTACATAAAAATATGACGCTTTTTTGGAATGAAGTTCCTTACGGCAGGCTTGACATTTGGCTGGGCGAGCGAACTGAAAAAAATGTGATACTAAAACCGTAAGAAAAATATATAACGGAAGTGACGTAATATCAGTCACACGACTGTCTAATATGGCGTTTGTAAAACTAAAATTATTCTAGTAAACTTTTTTTACAATTATTTATGTAATTTTATACTGTCGATAAAAATAAATAAAGATACATGTTTTTTTATTTCACTTAATAGTTTGAATTATTATTATTATTATTTTGTTTGATTTATTTTATTTTACGGTATTTGTTATTTTCTAAAATACTAAATATATATGTGTGTATATATATATATGTATATATATATATATATGTTTGTATGTATGTTTCTATGTATGTATGTATGTATTGTGCTGTCTATGTATGTGTATTTATACTCGATAGTTGATATTGTTCTAGGTGACACTAATTGTCACTTCTCTGTGTACACTTCCCTACCGCTTTTTCACTACGCTGTGTCCTATATGCCCAAAGGTTGTCTGGAAGAGATCGCTACTCTAGCGATAAGACCGCCTTTGTACACTGTTTTATTTTTATTTTTTTTATTTGTAATATGTTATTGTATTGATTGTTGTTGTGTACAATAAAGAGTATCTATCTATCTATCTATCTAAATTTCCCAAATACTTTTATGTACTTAATTAAAAACCAATCAACTTAAAAAAAATCAAGAACTAGAAAATATATATAAAATTCAACATTTTTTTTCAAATTGTGGCTTCTATACTATCCGAAGGAATTCTGGTGTTCCATGACACCACATAATTCACGTTACGGACGTTTTCTGTAACATCCCATAAGGAACTTTGTTCCAAAATTACAATCATCATTCATCATCATCATCATTTCAACCTATCGCAGTCCACTGCTGGACATAGGCCTACACAAGTTCAAGCCAAAAAACGGCGTGAACTCACATGTTTTGGCCATAGTCACCACGCTGGGCAGGCGGGTTGTTGACCGCAGGGCTGGCTCTGTCGCACCGAAGACGCTGCAGCCCTCTTCGGCCTGTGTATTTCAGAGCAAGCAGTTGGACGGTTATCCCGCCATCGCTCGGCTTTTTAAGTTCCAAAGTGGTAGTGGAACTGTGTTATCCCTTAGTCGCCTCTTACGACAACGACGGTAATGCACCATGACAAAAAACGACAAATAATGATAACAAAAATAAATTTGTTGTTTTATTCATAAACGAAACGTAATAATATTTTAAAATGAATACAGACAGTATCAGCTTACAAAAAATACAATTAAAAATATATTTTATACAAAGTATAAACACTAAAATATAAATTAACATAAAATTAAGAAATCAAAAAGTTACGCGAAATAATATTTTTTTCTTTTTTTATTATTCGTTTAAAGATATAAAGAAGGTTTTTATAACGTATAATTATATTTTATCTTCAGATTTAAGTTTAAATTATATATATTTAAAGATACAAAAAAATATATCATAATAGTTAGTTATATTTAATTACGACTCGTCCATCATCATCATTAAGATACATAGAATAAGATATCTATACATATAATAAAATGGTAGGAAAGTCAAAACTGTACATTGAATATTTTTTTAAAAGAATACTTGGGATGTGATCTACAATCGATACCGAAGCCAAAAATATGGTTTTTAGAATTTTTGTCTGTTTGTATGTATGTATGTCCGGGATAAACTCAAAAAGTACCGCATGGATTTACTTCAAATTTGGCACGAATATTATTAAGAAGTCGGGTGAACATATGGGCTACATATTATCACGCTATCACTTACGGGGAACGAGCAGTGAACCTTTATTTCTTCAACGCATTCTGTAACAACGTGTTTGTTGTTATTATGTTAATAAACATGCTATACACTATAAATAAAGACATTCTGTAGTATATTTAGTATCAGCATTGCACCCGTGCAAAGCCGGGGCGGGTCGCTAGTATAAAATAAGATTCGTAGAATAAGTAAGAGAGGCAAAGTCAGCGTCTGGTCGCCGCCCCCCCGACATCCGCTGGGCCGAGACTATAATAGTTAAGTTAGAGATATTAAAGCCTCCAAATCGGTCACATGTCTTTTATATTATTTTATTTAAATTAAGTTAGTTAATAAGTATTTAGTATAAATAGTTTGCAAAACGCTTCGAAACCAAAAGTAGTTATTTATTTATTTATTTACACTTTATAGCACACCAAACAAGAAATAAAATGAAGAAGCAACATTAACAATAATTAGTAGAAAAATGTACAAATGGCGGCCTTATTGCTTAAAAGCAATCTCTTCCAGGCAACCTTAGGGCAATGGAGATGATATATTGACGGTTTAGGTGTACAGTTCAATTTTATAAAAAAAATAGGAAACAACTCAATAAATAGACATACATAACAACATAGATAGATTGTTTACACGCACACACACACACACACACACACACACACACACACACGCAAACACAAACACACACGCACACACATACACACACGCACACACACGCGCGCGCACACACACACACACACACACAACACACACATACATACACAAACACATACACACATAAGTTCATACTACAAAAAAAAATACATAGCGCTAAGAAATTCGCTGGATCAGCTAGCTTATGACTCTATTTTATTATCTTGTTTCGATACTCTTAGTAATGTAGCACAGAATGCTTTAAGATTTACAAAGCAGCATAACGGGCTAGAAGCCTATTTTGCTGCGCCTGTTTCACTGGCTGTATTTTGTACAACGGTTTTAATGAAGACGTGCTATAATATTTTTTTTCAATTTTGCTGTCACAGTATTCATAACAAGTTCAAATATGCAACTACGTGACATTGGTTAAATGTAGCGCTCTGTCGCGACTGAAATGAAATCGATAAAATGATAATTATTACAAATAAATAGCAGCAAAACCTATTTTTTCCCAAGTACCTGATTGATGCTTTTACTCAGTTCGAGTAAAAATATTTTTGGCGTGAACTTGTGGAGGCCTGTCCAGTAGTGGACTGCGAAAGGCTGCTGTGATGATGATGATGATGCAGTAAAAATAAACAATGTTCAAGATATATCGGTTTTGTGAAGCTGTATGTCATGCAAGATATGACTAAATTGGTGGTAGTTTTTTTGAAACGAAAATGGGTCACGATAAGGAAACATACACATCAATGTATAGGAGAGAATAAGATAGAATACATCGCTGCTCAAAACGCGTAAGCAACGCGTTTTGAATGGCTCTTACGAGCTTTTTCACGAGACCCTTATCATCGTCGATAGGAACACCTATCTTTTTACGATTTTTCAGAAGTTTCACTTTTCCTATGTGCGTATTACACACACACACACACACACACACACACACACACACACACACACACACACACACATACACACACACACTCTCTCTCTTTTACGGTTTTTTGTCACGGTTCTTTTCAATTCTTCACTGTAGAATCCAGAGGCGTATTTTAAAATTCAGCGCCCCAGGCCAATAAAGTTTGCCCCATAATTCACGTGAAAAGGGTAAAAGGAGTGAAGTATGTATTTGGGATGTGAATTTTCGGTATAAAATCGATTAATAAATAATTGACTATTGTGTTTCAAAATTTTCGCCTTTTTTTGCTAGACTTGTGCTGTCCCTCTCAGGGTGTCGCCCCAGGCCTTGGCCCTTTCGGTCTTAGGGTAAATACGCCCATGATAGAATTGTCATTCCGATTAGGCATTAGCTTTGCTTTTACTGTGATTAATTTATTAATAAAAAATATAATTTTAATTTTTAAAGTTACGTTTTCTTTATTTATTTATTAAAGAGGCTTTAGGAGGGGCTTAGAGGTAGCTTAGTGGCTATGTCAGGCCCATTGTTATGCATAACACAATCAATCTACTCCTCAACTAATTACGAATGAAATGAATGAAAATGAAAACATTTATTTCGTCATAAGGTGATATACACACTTAACGAAAGTCAAAATGTCATTTACAGAAAAATAATACAAATAAATTAAAAAAAAACTCGACAATAATAAAAGAAAGTTAAGGCAGCAAAAAAATCAAACAATAAAATAAAAATTTATATTTCAACACTGGGTACACTACAAACTAGGTAATAAGAGGTGTCCTCGGCTTTATTAAATATTACAATAAATAAGATAAATTAATGTCCCTAATGTAAGCCGAGAGAAAAACAAAAGCCGGAGGAAAAAACTCTCGGTACTCGATTAAAAATTTAAAGTCATATACAAGACAAAAAGTAACAGTATGACCATGAAATGATCAGAACAAACACGAGACAGCCAATCGTGTGTGTCGAAACCACCACACCTGCTCAACTGTCCTGTTACCCTGTCAACCTGTTTAACTATATCTATTTACAGATTGAGTTCAAAGACATAGCCTAGTCGAGCTTTATTCAATCCCATGCCTTTTCATCATTAAGATATTCATTGATATTATTATTGTTATTATATTGATTAACTTTGAAAACATACAAAATACAAAGAAAAAATCGCATTGAAAATTTCCATACATCTAAAATTAATACCAATTCCTTCTTCTAAATCTCAGCGTTGGTTCCGATCCACCCTCCATTAAATCGTGGTATACATCTCCTTGTGTGTTGCATACTGTACAATTAGGAGACTGAACAACATTCCTCACGAATCCGTATTCATTCAATGAAGCGTGTCCGAATCGAAGTCTTAAGCTGTAAATGTAATGTAAGTTATCAACATTTGTCGACTTAGGCTTTATAAATTGATCTATTTTTTTAACCGACTTCCAAAAAAGGAGGAGGTTCTCAATTCGACTGTATTTTTGTTATGTCACTAGGTCGGCAAACAAGCGTACGGCTCACCTGATAGTAAGCGATTACCGTAGCTTATAGACGCCTGCAACACCAGAAGCATCGCAAGCGCGTTGCCGACCCAATCCCCAATCCCCCCCCCCCAGGAGCTCTGGTCACCTTACTCACCAACAGGAACACAATACTGTTTGAAAGCAGTATTATTTAGCTGTGATCTTCTGTAAGGTCGAGGTACTTCCCCGGGCTGCTCCATATTTTGAGCAAGGAATTCCTGCTGTGCCCTACCTCAGTTTTTATATTTGTCATAAAAATGTGCTGTGCTACTTAGCACAAAATTCGAGAATGGCTGAACCAAGTCGTTTTATTGCTTTTTAAAGTTTTCTATTACTTTACATATTGAATATAAGAATATATACATAAAAGGGAAGTGCGGAGTTTCTTGCCTATTCTTCTCTGCAGAATATACGTTCCGAATGAAACGAAATTCCGGTGCTAACTTCACTTTAACTATTATTAATAAAAGCGAATATGTGTGTTTGTTAAACATATTTTATAGATCTTTTGTTCCTTATAATATTGCACAAGAGCATAATTGAATGCCGCTGGTAATAAACACGAAGTCATTATCACAGAGAAATAGTTTTGGTTTGGTATCGATTGCATTTTGTAATCGGTTCGATTCTGTTTCAATTAAAGTTTCTGTGTCACATCGATAGTTCTTAAAGAAAACTAAAATAAATTAAAATGAACTGAACTTTTTTACAAGTTGGCAAATATATTCTATTCAAATTATATAAACTATTATTTGAGACTTAATGCTAGCTTATGGCTGTTGCGCTGGAGGTTACAGGTGCCATTTCTGCAAATGGCAAATATTTGCAGTAGGCATACAGACATTTTCCGTGGTCTGGGCGTTAGTGTGTACTGTGTGCAGATCTTAATTATGAAAAATTGTAACAATGAAATTATTGTTACTAAGTCACCCACGAGCGTGGCGTGTGCATCGTTGCCGAAATGCGCACAGCTAAGGAATGGAACTCGTTGCCCGCGTCTGTGTGTCCCGAACGATACAATCTGGGTGCCTTCGAGGCCAGAGTGAATAGGCTGTTATTAGGCAGGCATGCTCCACCTTCGACCGCATCGTCACTTAACATCAGGTGAGGTTGTGGTATTTGTCATAAAAAAAAAAAATATCGAGAATTTCAAATGACAATTGCGGCAT
Source organism: Melitaea cinxia (assembly GCF_905220565.1). Classification (NCBI taxonomy): domain Eukaryota; kingdom Metazoa; phylum Arthropoda; class Insecta; order Lepidoptera; family Nymphalidae; genus Melitaea; species Melitaea cinxia. The sequence continues at coordinate 7,796,051 of NC_059423.1, forward strand.
TCCTGTAAAATCATGGTCGTGTTTACCTTAGGGCCAAAACTCTGCGAGAGGCAGCATAAGCCGAGCAAGAAGGGCAGCGACAGCCGAGCATACGTACGAGGGGTTGGTGAAAAAATAATCGATTTTTATATAAATCGATAATCATTTGTCATAGTCGATGATTATTACCTCAAAAGTGAGCCAAAAAATTTAATTTCTAATGTATACGCTGCTTTAGACTTCTTTCTTCATTAATCTTAAAATATTCCACTGTGTATAAGTATTAGTGTTATAAAGAGTATAGTTATATTCTTTTATTTTTTGAAGACATTTAATGTTTCCCCGCCGGCTCTCAAAATAAAATAAATTTCACTTAAATACTTGGCTTTGGTAATTAAGGTTAAGGTAGCTTAAGGTTGGTCATACAGGCGAATTTTTGCTCGTTATGTCTGTGTTTACCATACACATATACACAACACGCATACACATATTGTGGTATATCGTTTTAGTTAGTTAATCTGCATAACCTTTAATTTTCGTTATAATCGTAATACGACCGCGTGCGATCTGGGCCAGTGGGTCATACATTGACATTTCGAAGTATAAATATGCTTTCTTTCAAAATATATTCTGTGAACATTAAGGAAAACTATTAAGATAGAGTTTGAATGTGATGTATTTCTGAATGTAGATACGGTAGCCTTTTTTATTGCTTTATTGGATACTAGACCAATATGGTGGTTTGATTCGACCTTGGTTCTTATTGCGTATAATTGTATTAATCAAGTAATCCATAGTATCTAAGATTTTTATTTTTGTGTTACCCACATTAGGAATTCTAAACATTTTTGAATATCATATCAAAAATTGACCGCTCCAGCGGGGTTCGAACCCGCGTCTCCGACTTGCCGTGTCGGCGCTCTAGCCAATTAAGCTATGGAACGATGCACCCGCTCGAGCGAAATTTTCGATATGATAATTTTTAATTTTCGGTTTAAGCGAACCGTGGCGCCGTCTATAGTGAGCTCTTTACAGAAACCCGTAACTATTCAAAGTTTCATATTACAATGAAAATCTTTGACAGGAGACGACACCGTGCTATTTTTAATATCTAAGATTTTTATTTTTGTGTTACCCACATTAGGAATTCTAAACATTTTTGAATATCATATCAAAAATTGACCGCTCCAGCGGGGTTCGAACCCGCGTCTCCGACTTGCCGTGTCGGCGCTCTAGCCAATTAAGCTATGGAACGATGCACCCATAATCCATAGTAATCGGTAATAATAAACATGAATCACAGAAAATGAAACTGAACTGATCGGCAATTGTTTTTCTGGGTTCGTTCTGTGATTTGAACGTTAAAGAGTAACTGACAGACAGAGTTACTTTCGCATTTATAACATAAGTATAGATTAATAAGGAAGGTCGTAAAATAGCAATATTTCTTCCCGTTGAGGTCGTAAAAGGTGACTGAGGGATATACCTGGTTCAAAATCATCAGAGTTCTGGAGGAGGAAAACTTCATTTGAAACCCGTAATAGGGTCTCCGTCAAGCATTCGTGGCATAGCTCTAAAATGCGAAAGACTCCTGCAGCCGAACTGGCTCCACACGAATCGATTCGTCGTTCCTGTGGGCCAGTGAGGTCGAGAGGGTGGCGCAGAGCTTAGGCAACTCTACGTTTTCCTGAAGAGTGTCCTAGGCGACACAGTGTCTGTCTGACACTGTCTAAATCGTCTGCAATAGACGGACTAAGGCCAATGATGAGGCTATGAAGTAACACCATATGACTATCCAGAGCAGGGGTGTCAAACTTAATTTTGCAGAGGACCATATAATGAATTTAGAATGTATGGCCAGATTAAAATTAAAAAAAATTATATTATGCGCATTTCAAAACTTCCGTAGAGCAATCGAATGAAGTCATAGTTTTTCTTTGTGTGACACTTTGCGATCGCGGACCGTATCTTTGACATTCCTGATCTAGAGCAAAAGCATCTGAAAATCAAAGCACATAAAATCATATATTTCGTATATATTATTAATCCTACTAATATTTTAAATGCCAAAGTTAATGCTGATGGTGATGATGAAGATAAATGACAATTTATCTCAAATGCAATTGAACTGATTGTAATAAAATTTGTTACGTAGATAGCTGAAGGTCCAAAATGATATTTAGGCTACTTTATATACCAACTTTAAAATGGACTCAGAGGTAACGCGTGTGAAACCGCAAGGCGCTGCTAGTATTTCAATATTTCTTATAAAAAATGGACCGTAATACATAGTGATAGTTAATCAAGACAAATCAGATCCATTGAAGTAGAAAATAGCAGGATATATCCTGTACAAAATTTGGAGGACCCCGACTGGGTAAGTACCTCAACCTTATAAAAGATCACAGCTAAAGAACACTGCTTTCAAATCGTGCTGTGTTCCTGTGGGAGTAAGTTAGAGAGCTCCTGGACAGTTTGGCGCTGACATAAAATTACTTAAATAAAAAAAAAAAAAAATCTTTTATTGTCAAGTTACATAGGCTCATAGTTGGTTAGTACAATAATAATTACTTAAGAACTATGTTAGTAAAACAAAATACAAACAAAAAATAAAAATTAATAAATAGAAATAAATAACTACCACAGGGAGATTAATCCAGTCACATTTTGTACATGTAACTTGATAAACCTCCCCTAGGTCGGCCCATCCAGTTTTTCTGCAAATATCTTCACTAGGTATACTTACATTAGTTTAAGAACAGTTATTAAAGTGAATAAGGTTTATTATTTTTTCTTTTCAGTTTTTTTTTCGGTTCAATTTTTTTTTGTTAAAAAGTTTTATAATACTAAATACCCAGTACTGTTCTTTCTCATCAATTAAAGATATATTCAGATATTCAGCCACGTCTGAACTTGAACCCATCAATACGCGATTCGAATACTAAAATTGCATTAAATTTATAGGTTGCCGTTTTTTTTTAAAGATTTTTTCCTTGTTTACAATTAGATTTTGGTATTTACCGGAGACCTTATACTTTTAAAAATCTGTTTCCAATATAAATGCTATATATAATTCTATTTTTTTTCTTGCGGCTTCGCCCGCATGTATTTCACGATTTTGGGTCTACGGTTTTCTACCGTTATAATTAAAATTTTATTAAAAAAACTAACTTCACTCAGATGAATTTTATTAAAAAATCAATAAACTAGAAGACAACCTCTAAATATTATTCTTTACAATGCATATTATATTCAACTGAGGTAGGGCATAGCAGGAAATATCCTGCTCAAAATAAGGAGCAGCCCGACAGTACCTCGGTGAATAAGATGACCAGAGCTCCTGGGAGGAATTGAGGATAGGGTCGGCACGATGCTTCTGGTGTTGCAGACGTATACAGGCTACGGTAATCGCTTACCATTGCCTGCCTTAAGCTTGTTTGCCGAGTTCATTATTAAAAAAAAGGATGCTGTGTGGCTACGGTAGTAAAGAATATAGCCACTCCTTCTCTTTGGCGACTAAGGGATACTACAGTTCCACTACCGCCTTGGAACTTAAAAAGCCGACCGATGGCGGGATAACCATCCAACTGTTGGCTTTGAAATATACAGGCCGAAGACGGGCAGCAGCGTCTTCGGTGCGACAAAGCCAGCTCTGCGGTCACCAACCCGCCTGCCCAGCGTGGTGACTATGGGCAAAACACATGAGTTCACGTTATTTTTGGCGTAAACTTGTGGAGGCCTATGTCCAGCAGTGGACTGTATGGGCTGTAATGATGATAATGATGAATAATTAATTAATAACATAAAAACAAATAAAAATAATTAATATTTAAAGTAAAAACATAAATAAATAACACATTGAAAAAAAAAAAAAAAACGGAAATATCATAATTATTATAAGTAACATATTTATAATATCAATTCGCTTTTGTTTTGTTAAACAATTTTTTCAAGACTATACATTCGTGTTTTTTAAAAGAACCGCGCTGAATCTTAAAATACTTGGTAAATGTCGAAATTTAAATGAGATTACATGACAAGCACGGCTTTCGAATCAAAAAAAGAATCATCAAAATCGATACACGCAGTAAAAAGTTATGAGGTAACAAAAATACAGTCGAATTGAGTTTTATTTTTTGAAGTATGTTAAAAAGTAAGTAAAACTAAAAATAAAGCATCGTATTATTTGTACGTAGAGTTATGCAACAATTACGCGCTGTACATATGATTATGAATGAACGAAATGTCAACTTTGAGAAGGTCGGCAGTGCACTGAAGGCGACGCCGGGGTCGATTAAGAGCGAAATTTTAATCAATTTATGGCTACAAGGCCGCTATACAAGGATATACTGACCATATTTTTTTGTTATATACTGATTTAATTCGATATTTACAAAGTTAACTCAATAATATATTAAAAATCACTAATATCATAATAAAAAAAAATCACATTTGAATCATAATTAACACAATAACAAATAATACAAATTATAATTGTATTTATTAATTAATTAATTAAAATTCAAAGTGAACCTAGCGTTGATTCGGAATTTAAATTGTTAAGAAAAAAATCGACAAAAAAAATTCCACAGTTACTCTTAAAAAATAATAAAAAAAAAAAAAATTTATGTATATTCTAATTTGGGAACTGTTATTGTTACATTGTTTGAAATTATTATCATAATTATAAAATGGTAGGAAAGTCAAAACTGTACATTGAATATTTTTTTAAAAGAATACTTGGGGTGTGATCTACAATCGATACCGAAGCCAAAAATATGGTTTTAGAATTTTTGTCTGTTTGTCTGTTTGTCTGTATGTATGTCCGGGATAAACTCAAAAAGTACTGCATGGATTTACTTCAAATTTGGCACGAATATTATTAAGAACTCGGGTCAACATATGGGCTACATATTAACATGCTATCACCTACCGGGAACGAGCAGTGAACCTTTATTTCCTCAACGCATTCTGTAACAACGTGTAATCTAACGACGCATATTTGAATGTTGTTGTTATTATGTTAATAACCATGCTATATAAGCTAGCTTCACACTATAAAAATCACGCAATACAAGTAAATAAGCCGATAAACATAATTAAATGAATATAAGTAGACAAGACAATTTTAAAGCAGCGCCATCTATGAGATTTTTCTGTAGATATGAAATGTAAAGAAGAAACGGGTATATGAATGTTATTTTAAAAGGTATAATCGTAGGTATTTTTGGTGCTGTATAGCGATCACGCAGACGACGTCGCGGGCAGCAGCTAGTAAAAAATAAAACGTTAAAAAACTAATTCAATTACTCTTTAGAACTTAACAAATCTGCGTTGAAAGATGTCATAATTAACTAAATTCTAATATTAAAAACGGCTATAATAATTTTGTTCGCTGGCAAACGAAGAAAAACTGACTTCAATTACATCGACAAGTATTACAACGTAGGTAGACGAGTAAATAGTCGAGCAAATACGCGTTATCAAAGGTTACTCAAAAAGATGTAATCAGATTTCGACAAAATTTAAATGTGAGCACGTGATAAACATTAGCTTTCGATTAAATTAAAAATTATCAAAATCGGTACACCCAGTAAAAAGTTATATCCCCTTTCTAACAAAAAAAGAATCGGTACATCCAGTAGAAAGTTATGCGGTATAACAACGTAGGTTGACGAAAAAATTGTTAAGTAAAAACGCATTATTAGATATAACTCGAAAATTAGTTGTTAGATAACAAATAAATTTAAATGAGACCAAATGACACGCACTACTTTCGATTAAATTTTTTTTATCGAAATCGATCCACCCAGTCAAAAGCTCTGAAGTAACATAAATAAACAAACAAAAAAAAAGAATTGAGAACCTCCTCCTTTTATGGAAGTCGGTTAATAATACTAGAACAAATAAAACAGGAAACTATATATAATTGATATTCAATTAATTATGTTATGTATTTATATGCGAATACCAAAGCCCAGAAAGGTAACATTTAGGTACTTTGCGTAGATGGAAACTATGAAGGTAATTTCGTTATTCCTGCTTGTATTTATACTATGTTTATTACCATATATGTCAAAATAATCAACATATTTGTGATTATATTAGGGATAAATTATATCAAGATCAATTTATAAAACACTTCGTTCTTGGCTTCAAAAGCACTTTTGATTCGTCATTTTACAAATTAAATCTACGTATGTTTTTATACGGGATACGGGAAGACTCCCGTGGCCATGGTTGCTGTAAAGTATCCGAAACATCGGGCATTTAAAAAATTAATAAACCGCGATAAAATACAAAAAAGTTGTTTCATTGTAACAAGTGAAATTCGCGTAAACATTGGATAACGTTTGGTTTGAATCAATCAAAGTAAGCAGTAAGAGACTCAGCAGTCTTGAAACTAAGCTGTCTTTTGTTATAAATTTAATCATATCTTGCTTGAAATATAGCGTCACTAAATCTACATACCCTTATTATTTAAATAATCGGGAATAGTAATAATAATAGGCCAAATCATATATACACCACTTTGTATAAAACAAAGTCGCTTCCCGCTGTTGTATGCTTAGATCTTTAAAACTACGCAACGGATTTTGATGCGGTTTTCTTTAGTAAATAGAGTGATTCCAGAGAAAGGTTTATATGTATAATACTTGGATAATATAGTAGAGGAACACTGATAGTTTTAGAGGTTTATTTATTTATTTTATTTATTTTAAGCAATAAATATTATAAGCAAGCAAAATTAGCAATAATTTGTAGAAAAAAAAATGTACAAAAGGCGGCCTTATAGCTTAAGAGCAATCTCTTCCAGGCAACCTTAGGGCAAAGGAGATGATATATTGACGGTGTAGGTGTAGAGTATAATTTTATAAAAAAATAATAGGAAGATACTCAATAAATAGACATACATACTTACATAGATAGTTTGTTTGCAGACATACAAACACACACATACACACAGACACAGGTTTCTAATGTGATACCGTAAATAAATACATTTTTTGCACTTAAATTGCAAATATTTATTTTATATTTAATATTTAGTGTCAGCATTGCAACCGTGCGAAGCCGGGGCTGGTAAAATATACAAGTGATGTTTTGGTTTGTAAAGATTTTGTAAATTCGTTTTACATTGGTGTGATATAAATAAAGCCTTGTTTAAGGAAAAAACAACATATATAAAAAATTGTTATTTTGAGAATTGTACGTGGGAAAATTTTCAAACCGGTCCCACATTACACGTATAAAATAAAATTATAACTGTTTATTTAAACGTGTACGTTTTATAATTTAAAAAAAAAGAATCGAAGTTTTGTGTCCAGGTACTTCACTCGCGCTATCCTGGACGCACATATATACTAATATAAGTTAACTGAGGTAGGACACAGCAGAAAACATCCTGCTCAAAATCTAGAGCAGCCCGACTGGGGTAGTACCTCGACCTTACAGAAGATCACAGCTAAATAATTTTGCTTTCAAGCAGTATGAGTTCCTGTGGTAAGTGTGACCAGAGCTCCTGGGGAGATTGGGTTTACAGAAAGGAGAAGGTGGTAGGGGGTCACATAGAGGAGACGCCATCGAGTTGGGGTCAGGATCGACAACACGCTTGCGATGCTTCTGGTGTTGGAAGTGTCTGTAAGCTGCGGTAATCGCTTACCATTAGATGAACCTCACGCTTTTTTGTCGATCTGTAAATAATTTGTATAAAAATATATTTAGGTATTTAATCTATCATTAAATGGGTTCCATCCAACTATATTCTTTTTTCTTTTTTTTACCATTTTCAAAAACTTCAGCCCTGGTCTATAACCGTCGAATACTTTTAATAAAAAAATCGAATACTTTTAATATGTTTGTTGTATGTTTTGTTGCCAGAGTCCAGCTATATTAAAATGTGCCAATTTTCCCATTTAAACGTGTAGATTTTTTATCCCACTTCAAAAAAGGTCCTCTAGTTTTCTTTAAGTTTGTCACCTCAAACCTTATATCAATTTAAATTTTTTTTTTAGAAATTGTAAAATTAAGTTAATGTTAAGTTTCATTTAACATTACGTTTTTGGAAGTTCGCAAGAGTAATACATCAAGTACGATCAACTAGTTATCTATCTATATATAAATAAAAATGAATGTTGCTAAGCGCATAACTCAAGAATGGCTCCACCAATTCGGCTAATTTATTTTTGTCTATGTTCCTTATGGCCCACGGAAGGTTTTAATGCAAAAAAAAATATATATTAACTTATGACAGAACGAAGTTTGTCCAGACAGCTAGTATATAAATAAGCAGCGCATTAGTAGCTGTTTAGTTCAAATAAATAAGATCGTAAAATCGTTGCAGCTCTGTTAACAAAACATATGTTATTATAGTATGGTCACGTATTGCTTGCGAAATTGCTGATGTAGTTGAGGTCGCCTGCGTATTGACAAATGAATCATATCTTTTATCTATATATATAAGATGTATGTGTGTGTAATTCACACACGGCAGAAGTGAAACTTCTAAAAAGTGGCTTACGAAAGATATTTTTCGCCGTGAATGTAAAATACAGCCTAATACAGTCCACTGCTGGACATAGGCCTCCACAAGTTCGTGCCAAAAATGGCGTGAACTCATGTGTTTATTTTTTTTCATGTCCTATACTTTTATGTGCTACTTTATTTCTCGTGACGCATTTTCGTTTCGCATCGCGTTTCAAATCATAATTATTCTAAAGTTGCATTACATGTTTGTTTATCAAACGAAAAGCCTTTGAAATACTCATACAAACATATTAGAATTATTGTGTTTGGAAGGGTAATTAAGTAATGATATTGGTTTTAGTGTTAGTGAATGCATTTATAACCGACTTCAAAAAAATTTAAGTTCGTTTTCACAAAAAAGAAACTTTTTTCTTTCCGTAAGAATTCACTTAAAATTAATAAAAAAAAATATTCCTGTATCGTAAAGTTTTAGCTACTGGATACCGTTACATCAGACAGCTATCTGAAACTTTGTCAGAAACTGGTAAAATTGGCCCTTAAAATAAATTCTCTTTACGGCTTAAGGGAACAATACAAACGGGTCCATTGACAGGCCTTAAGAAAGCAAAGTACTGAACACTATATGACGTAACCTAGGTCATGTGGAAGCCTTAAATACTAGACTTGAGCATTACGAAATAATTTCATTATTAAGATTCGTACCAACTCGGCCAAGGTTATTTATTAGTATGTTATGCATACATAATTTGTTTGTACTCCCTTAAGGGACTTAATATTGTAGTGATGTCGCTTTAATTAAAATATTTGGTTTGTAGAGAATAAGAAAGGATATGATTGAGGGCAGGAAATATCCTGCTCAAAATATGAAGCAGCCAGACTGGGGAAGTACCTCGACCTTACAGAAGATCACAGCTAAATATTACTGTTCTCAAGCAGTGTTGCGTGTGTGGTGAGTAAGGTGACCAGAGCTTTAGGGAGTGTTAATGGTAGGCTCGTTAACGCGCCTGTGATGATTTTGGTGTTGCAAACGTTTTTTAGGGTTTTCGGGTATGCTGGAACAAAATCTCTTTTAAAAATTTACCACCTTTATATTACGTGGCACAAATTTCTTAGATTACTATACACATAACAAACAGATAAATAGATAAAATAATTCCATACTTAGCTTTTTAATTTTTTTTTGTGGTGTGAACGTGTGGTGTCGTGGGACACCAGATAAGAACGAAGTTACTTATTATAAATATAAATGTCAAGTTCTATTCGAGGTATATAAAAATACTTATTTGGGTATACATTATTTATTTATGTTTTTTTTTATCGATAAAAATGAAAAAAAAAAACTATATGAATAAATAATTATTCGGGTATACATTTTTTATTATGATATTTTTTTATCGATAAAAATGAAAAAAAAAACTATATAAAAAAATAATTATTCGGGTATACATTTTTTATTATGATTTTTTTATCGATAAAAATAAAAAAACTATAAAAATTATTATTCGGGTATAGATTTTTTATTATGATTTTTTTTATCGATAAAAATGAAAATAAAAAACTAAAAAGATTATTATTCAGGTATAGATTTTTTATTATGATTTTTTTTATCGATAAAAATGAAAAAAAAAACTACCTTATAAAATTGCCTTAACACCTTTATTTTATTTAAAATGATTTATAAAAATATATAATGAGTATCGAATGATATAATAATAATAGCAAACTGCAATAATAATAACAGTGATTACGTAGACTATACATTACACACTGTATAGCCATCATACATGGACTATACATAAGAATCTTACGCTTTTTTTAACTTTACGGACATTTTTGCCGGCTACCTCTCCGCAACGCCCCATAAGGAACTTCGTTCCAATATTTTCCGATATTCGAGCACCGAGCGCCCAATACCCATGCCTTTATTTTTTTATTACTTCAGCCTGTAATATCCCACTACTGGGCATAGGCCTCTTTCCCCATGTAGGAGAAGGATCAGAGCTTAATCCACCACGCTGCTCCAATGCGGGTTGGTGGATATATACTTATACTATGAGTAACGATAGCTATCAGGTGTACACGATAACAACCGGGACCGACGGCTTAACGTGCTCTCCGAGGCACGGTGGGGAGACCCACAAGGACTGCACAAACACCCAGACCACGGCAAACACCGTATAAACACCCATGCTTTAATATTGTGAGACTGAGATGAATTTAAAACACATATTTAGCATTTTAAAACTTAACGGTATTAACCTGGAATTGATCTTATGACCGTATGTTTGAATGCCACACCAGCTACTGGTTAGTGAATTTCAAATAGCATGCAAATTATAAGCAAAAATTAGTCTATAGCATTATGTGTATCTGTAATGATGGAGGTGATCGATCAATCTCTTAGAAGTGTGCGTGAGTTCTGACATGCGAGTGGAGTTCACACTAAAAGATAAATTGTTGAATTAATTGAATCAAATTGTAATTAATTGAACCTAAATTAGAAAAAAAAAAAACAAAACTACGAAACTGTAATGAAATTATAAAGTGAGGCTCGCTATTCGCATCGATAACAGTAAATGCTGGCACTATTACCTTAAGTTTGCTACAGTTAAAAGTGCCGTAAAACATTACTCACAGCGTCACTGCTGTTTCGTTATTTCGCGCGATTTCACTCCCCATGATTTTTTAACTCTCATTGGCCTTAGTCCGTCTATTGCAGACGATTTAGATAGTGTCAGAACGACACTGTGTCGCCTAGGTCACTCTTCAGGAAAACGCAGAGTTGCCTAAGCTCTGCCCCACCCTCTCGACCTCACTGGCTAGGCCCACAGGAACGACGAATTGATACGTGTGGAGCCAGTTCGGCTGCAGGAGTCCCATCAAGACCCCATTCCGGGTTTCAAATGAAGTTTTCCTTCTCCAGGACCCTGATGATTTTGGGCCAGGCTTATCCTTCGGTCGCCTTTTACGACCCCCACGAGAAGAAAGGGGGTGGTACTAATCTACTCGGCCGACACCACGCGTCTTATTTCATTCCTTAAGGAGAAAACTCTTAAAATACCATTTTCCACAAATTGCCTCTGATGTTGTTTATTACTAGATGACCTGACGAATTTATATAATACAGTTTTTTTCCTTATGTATAAATATTTTGCTGACAGTAACTAACCGCTACAACCGTTCTGGCGTAGTGGTAGTAGTCGTCCAAAACACCGACGAATTGCGGTTTCGATTTCCGCTCGGGATTGATGTTTATTTGTACAAATGTTTCTATCCGGTTTGGATTTTCGACCATGTGGATCTTGTGGGGAACCAACAAAAAAATGTATATTAATGTAAGGCATAGCATGAGATATCTAACTCATAATCTAAGTAAGGTAGCCAGAGCTCCTGGGAAGGAATAGGGTTCGTTCGTAGCTCTCATCGTATGAAAAAAAATCCACTCACCACAAGAGCACAACACTACTTGAAAGCAGTATTATTTATCTGTGATCTTCTGTCAGGTCGAGGTACTTCCCCTCAAGCTGCTCCAAATTTAAGCAAGATATTGCTACTGTTCCTTACCAAATATATATAATAATAAATATCTACACAATACACAGACAGACACGGTCGTCTATTCCTAAAGAATATATAATATTATATACCGTAACAGATTCTTTTAGAGTATATAAAAAATGCAACAAATCTACAATTCTTATATAAATTGTAGTTATTATAACAATTAAAAAGAGTTGAACTTCTTGGACCCTTGATCATCTATCATCTTCAACGTGTTCATAATTGCGTTAGTGAATAATTTACGTAATAAAAACATTAAAAACATTAAAGTCATTACAATAAATTACAAAGATGTGCACACTCAATTGTTTTTTCTAATAAAATATTATTAAATATGGTATTATTAATGAATCTTTGATAGCGTTAAATCAGATAAGCTTATAATTATATTAATTACGTTAAAACAAATGTAAAAACATTCACAAAACAGTGTCTAGAAAAATAAGATGTAGAGAAGAAAGATATCAGTAATTCGCAACAATTTTCAGTTATGGTTAGCTTTTTAACATTTCCAATACAAAGTAATTCCTTTGTTTCTCTACCTACAGCGTTTCATTAGCTACACAGCTTGAAAAAGATGTTACATATATACAAATTGAAATTTAAGAATGTTGAGTTCAAAGTTTTAAATTTGTTTAAAATAAAAATAAATAAAATAGTTTTTATTTTGCTGAAATTATAAATATTTACCATCAAAATTTGTTTTTAAAAATAAGATTTGTTTTTTTTTTTTTGAACTGAATATATGGTATTATAATCTATGTACAGATATAAAATCTCGTGTCACGTTTGTTCGGACTAATATTCGAAACAATTAGTTCGATTTTAATGAAATTTTCCACAGATATGTCACTTTGTCCAACTTAAAACATAAGTATATTTTATTTCAATTAATGGCCGCAAAGGGAGCCCGTTGCACAAATAGTATTAATATATGTTTAGTAAAACAGGTTTGACGATATATTTACAATTTTCATCACAGCAGAGATTTGATGAAATCAAAATTTTACAAAAACAGTAAGGTTAAGAGTGAATGAAAAATAGGGTCCTTCACCTAAGCACGGTAGTACAGCTATGTCCATTCATATTGTACACTCAACAATGCCAGTGTTTGCAAACAATTTTAAACAAATGTTTGTTAACGCATCGTCCTTGAACTGAGTAATGTTAAAGGCTATCAAAACACGAATAAGTAGAAGAAATACAATATGCAATTGATGTAAAGTTATGCACGTTTAAGTATTAACTAAATATATCATAATTCTTTTGCCTGTGATTTGGGATCCCGTGATTAAAACAATATTTTTATATTTTGTTATCATAATAAATTTAAATATAAGAAACACAGTATAAAACAAAGTCGCATTCTCTGTCCCCATTTCCCTATGTCCCTATGTATGCTTAAATCTTTAAAACTACGCAACGGATTTTGATGCGGTTTTTTTTAATAGATAGAGTGATTAAAGAGGAAGGTTTATATGTATAATACATGCATAATATAATAGAGGAACATTGATAGTTTTTACAACCGTGCGAAGCCGGGGCAGGTCGCTAGTAATAAATATAATAAAATATGTATAATTTAGGTATTTTCATTGAATCATTTATTTACCATTTTATATGGTATTAATCTTTTTCTTAGACTAGTAAGCCTTATTTTAACCGACTTCAAAAAGGGGGAGATTACTCATTTCGACCATATATGTTATATATTTTTTTTAAATGTATGTTCGGGGATAACGTCGTTTATGAACCGATTTTGATAATTCTTTTTTTTTATTGTTGGAAAGGACATATCCTAGGGAGGTTCCATGATAATGAAACCAGGATCTGATGATGGAATTCCAGAGAAATCGAGGGGAACCCTCGAAAATCGTAGTGACGACTAGTGCGTTTGTTAATTGTTTTCGTCTACTTACGTTGTATTACTTGTCGATGTAATTGAAGTCGGTTTTTTCGTTTGCTAACAAACAAAATTATTGTGTCTCCGCTGTAGCTGGTGTTGCATTTAATTTTTACGTTCATAAGTTAAACCTAATTAATTAAATCGTTAAAAAAACGTGATGTATGTTGAAACTTATAGGATTTTTCTTAAGTGGTGCCAATTCCCCCGTGTTCCTCTAAACTGAGTTCATAGCATTTTGTTTGTGCAACAGAGTACACAATCAAGCCATAATATTTCAAGTACTCAACAAACAGAGAATGAGGAAAATGAAGTACTAAATGGACTAACCAACTTTAAATAGAAGAAGGTTATGTTCGATTGTTTATTTGTATGTTTGCGAACTTAATCCATTGTCAACCGAATGTGAAAGATATTCTTTCAGTTTGAAAGAGTTAACTTCAAAATGGTATACATAAGTTGCACATAATAAATCAATTAATGGAAATAGGCTATTTTGGAATAACACAAGCTATTTTGCGATTTTGTACCGTTTTAATCGTTTTATTATAACATCAAAAGACCTCTAATGTTTTGCGTAAATACCTATAAAATTGACATACAAAATAAATCTAACATAATTTAATTTGATACTAGTTGTCCCCGCGACTTCGTCTGCGTTGAATTAAAAAATTATTGTTCTTAATATGTACGATTTTATTTTTGTGTTACCCACAATTAGGAATTCTAAACATTTTTGAATATCATATAGAAATTGACCGCTCCAGCGGGATTCGAACCCGCGTCTCCGACTGACCGTGTCGGCGCTCTAGCCAATTAAGCTATGGAACGATGTACCCGCTAGAGCGAATTTTTTGATATGATGATTTTTACTTTCGGTTTAAGCGAACCGTGGCGCCGTCTATAGTGAGTTCTTTACAGAGACCCGTAACTATTCAAAGTTTCATATTACAATGAAAATCTTTGACAGGAGACAACACCATGCTATTTTTAATATGTACGATTTTATTTTTGTGTTACCCACAATTAGGAATTCTAAACATTTTTGAATATCATATCAAAAATTGACCGCTCCAGCGGGATTCGAACCCGCGTCTCCGACTGACCGTGTCGGCGCTCTAGCCAATTAAGCTATGGAACGATGGTCTAGTCGTTTCAGAGATTCGATAGATAAAAATTGCAAAAAATGTCATACTGCTATATGTACCTTGTCTACATCCATATGCAATTAATAAAAAGAGGTTATTTTAATATTACAAACGGACACTCCAATTTTATTTATTTGTATAGATTTGTTTAATGTTTAACTATTGATATATTATTGCATTTATCACATTTATTATGTAAATAAAAGTTAATCGCCGGAATGTATGTGCGCGCATAACTTCCGAATGACTACATCGAAACGGATAATCCTTTTTAACCAACTTCATAAAAGGAGGTTTCTCAATTCGACCGTATATAATATATATACGGTCGGTACTTTTTTTGTTGCCGAGTAAATATTCTAAGGGTTCATGATAAGGAAACATGGATCTTATGAAAGCATCCCAGAGAAATCAAGGGTAATCTTCGAAAATCGCAGTGACGATTAGTGCGTTTGTTAATTTTTTTTTTGGTTTACTTACGTTGAATTACTTAGTCTTGTTATTGTTAGAACTCGCTATTGTTAGAACAGAAGACGCCGCGTTGGCGCAACAGTTACGACCATGGATTGTACCTGTTGTGCTGGCGGTTGCGGGTTCGATCCCCGCACATGACAAACATTTTTATTGACCATACAGGTGTTTGCCGTGGTCTTGGTATTTGTGCAGTCCTAGTGGGTCTCCCCACCTGCCTCGGAGAGCACGTTAAGCCGTCGGTCCCGGTTGTTATCATGTACACCTGATAGCGATCGTTACTCATAGTAGGGAATATATCCGCCAACCTGCATTGGAGCAGCGTGGTGGATTAAGCTCTGATACTTCTCCTACATGGGGAAAGAGGCCTATGCCCAGTAGTGGGATATTACAGGCTGAAGCGAAATCATACTGTTAGAACGAGGTTTGGGTAACAAAAAATCTATGTACTAACGAAAAAAAAAAAAACATGGCAGCATAAAATACACCGGATCAATTGAGCATTCCGACTGGAAAATTCTGGTGAAAATATTTTAGTGATTGAATATATATTGTATAATACCAGAGTCTCCGGTGCGACAAAGTCAGCCCTGCAGACACCAACCCGCCTGCCCAGCGTGGTGACTATGGCAAAACACATGAGTTCGTATGAGTCCAGCAGTGGACTGCGATAGGCTGATGTGTGTGTGTCTGTTTGTTTAATACCAAACAATTCGCACCATAATAATAGTCTTTGTACTGGAATCCGTTTTATATCGTAAAAATATAGCCTAATAAGGCCTGTTTCACCATTTGTTGATAATATTTTTTTTTTCTAAACGGTAGATGTTGAGATTATCGTGTTTGGTTTGTTTCAGCTTTATAATATTAGTGTGTATTGTGAACAAATATAGAAATGTAATAGTTATGTAAGTCGGCAGACTGCCAATACGAAGCTATTCTCGACCGGGTGTCATTTACAAATTGCAGTAAATATCTAAATGACATTACCTTTACTTATGTCTATACTATATACCGTGTACATCCATATGCATTTAGTAAAAAGTGGTTATTTTCATATTACAAACGGACACTTCATTTTTATTTATTTGTATAGATTAAGTTACGAATATACTTAAACCGCAGGAGGTTGGAATAAGCCACAGGACCTTTTTTTTTACTAGTTCGGCAAACAAGCGTACAGCTCACCTGATGGTAAGAGATTACCGTAGCTTATAGACGCCTGCAACGCCAGAAGCATCGCAAGCGCGTTGCCGACCCTTTACCCAATCCCCACCAGGAGCTCTGGTCACCTTACTCACCAACAGGAACACAATACTGCTTGAAAACAGTATTATTTGGCTGTGGTCTTCTGTAAGGTCGAGGTACTACCCCACTCGTGCTGCTCCATATTTTGAGCAGGAAATTCCTGCTGTGCCCTACCTCAGTTAAACTTGGACCTGTTTCACCTCAGTTAACAATGTACAATACTTAGATTCACAGATAGAATAGAAAAATAATATACATTATTCATATTCAACACCAACAATTTATACTACTGTGCTGTGTGGCTACGGCACTAAAGAATTTAGCCACCCCCTCTCTTCCCGTGGGTGTCGTAAGAGGCGACTAAGGGATAACAAGGTTCCACAACCACATTGGAACTTAAGAAGCCGACCGATGGCGGGATAACCATCCAACTGCTGGCTTTGAAATACACAGGCCGAAGACGGGCAGCAGCGTCTTCGGTGCGACAAAGCCAGTACTGCGGTCACCAACCCGCCTGCCCAGCGTGGTGACTATGGGCAAAACACATGAGTTCACGTTATTTTTGGCGTAAACTTGTGGAGGCCTATGTCCAGCAGTGGACTGTATAGGCTGTAATGAATTTATACTACGCCAACTCGAATTTTCGATAAGTTGGTTCACTATACTTTCTTAATGCAACTTGAATAAATGTGTTTTTTTTGTAATAATAAAAATTGTGAAATTGCAATGAATAAATTAACTATTAAAGATACCAAATTTCAAATAAGTTTCTTAATTAATATAAAAGGTATTCACATTTTTCCCTTTTATAAGCCTCTATTGGAAAGTTCATTTTTATGAGTTAGCTTAGTATACATTGCTGGTGTCGAATATAGTAGAATTTTATATTGAAAAACAATTGTGGTTGCTCGCAAACGAAAAAAAAACCGACTTCAATTATATCGACAAATAATACGTAGGTAGGCGAAAAAGATAGTCAGGTAAATAGTCGTTATCAACATCTACTAAAAAGTACTTACCAGCTCTCGATCAGGTATAACCTCGTAAGACCTAACCTAAATCTAGGTACTAATGAATTATAAATTATTCAGCATTACCAAATTTCACTACATTTTATTACAGATAGATATGGTGGCGCGACCAAGGTCGCCGTGTGGCGCCCTGCTCCCACAGTTCTATGCTGGGAGGGACATCTTCATAACGGGAGCTACGGGCTTCATGGGGAAAGTGAGTTGACCATGTTTTTATGTACTAAGTAGGCAAATGCGTACAGCCCACCTGATGGTAAGCGGTTACCGTAGCTTAGATCTGGAATACCAGAAGCAAAGCAAAGCGCGTTCCCGACTCTGCCCCCGATTCTTCCTTCCTCACACAGGATCACAACACAATTTAAGAAAAGTGTTATTTAGCTGTGATCTTTTTTTTTCTTTTTTTTTTTCTTTTTTTTTTTCTTTTTTTTTTGATGTGATTTGAGGTACTTTCCCAGATTACTCCGGATTTCAGTAAGAAATATCCTGCTGTGCCTCACTACAATATAATTATCATATTTATATAATAACTTATACAGAATAAAAAACTAAAAATAGAGTGTGTGCCTAAAACCACACGGTAGAAGTGAAAACTTCATTAGCAATCGCAATCAAGCAATAACGCAATAAATACCGAGTTCACCCGATCAAACCTTTCACCTCAGAGCGTGATGGATCAGCCTCATTTACTACCTACAAAAGAATGTGTGTGCGGTGCGCCAAAAGAAGGTTTCACTTGAAAAAGCAGTATGTTTGAGGTTTCAACATATACACATGCATAGGTACATATACACATATCAAAAGACAGCGGAATAGTCGAGCAAAGAAACTACGTCGTCAATGCCATAATCGTATTTTTTAATGATTTTAACAAATTTCTAATATCCTCACTAATATTATAAATGCAAAAATAACTCGGTTTGTCTGTCTGGCACAGCTAGTATTTATATAGATTGACACAAAATGTCCACAAAATTACAGGTAATAAGTAGCCAGGACTACATTATAGGTACATATAGTACAAACATAAGGTCAAGACACGCCCTTGACTGTAAAACGATTACCTACTGACACTTACCATCAACGGACAGACAATACTCAATTAAGTACATATACATATTAATATTTATAAGATTTAATATTATAAATTACTTTTATACTTGTAATTTAACTGATGGATCTTAAAAAATAATTATAATTGTAATTAGTTGAGTTCTTCTTTTTTTTTTCGTAAGTACATCCGGTTTTATTTGCGTACTTATTTATAGACCACATTTTTTAATAAGGCATCATATTCATTTCAAGATTATATCTATATATACATACAAATAAATAATATTGGAGTGTCTGTTTGTAATAATAAAATAACCGCTTTTTAAGAATTGCATATGGGTGTGTGGACATGATACATATACCAAAATAACATTTTTACAATTTTTACCTGTCTGTCTATTTGTTCCGGCTAATCTCTGAAACGGCTTGACTGATTTTGACGGGACTTTCGCTGGCTGATAGCTGATGTATTAAGAAGTAACTTAGGCTACTTTTATTTTAGATTTTTTTTATTTTAAAACTTTTCAAACTGAAAAATTACTTTTTTGTTAAACTCCACGCGGACGAAGTCAGGCACAGGTAATATATATGTAAATGTTATTAAGATGAAAGATTGTGTTTTTATATTTTTAATTATAATAAAAAATAAACGTTTCAATGTCAACGGCTTCCAACAGGATTGTTCCCCACCTTAAAATAAATTATATTCTTAGGATATTTCATTGATTTCTGCAGAAACTATTTTCCGAATCATTGGTTCCCATTGACCAAAATTAATGTATCAACGACGCCGCGTTGGCGCAATAGTCACAGCACTGGTTTGTGGCTGTTGCGCTGGCGGTTGCGGTTTCGATTCCCGCACATGACAAACATTTGTAATGGCCATATAGATTACCGTGGTCTGGGTGTTTGTGCAGTCCTTGTGGGTCTCCCCACCGTGCCTCGGAGAGCACATTAAGCCGTCGGTCCCGCTTGTTATCATGTACACCTGATAGCGATCGTTGCTCATAGTTAAGAACATATCCGGTAACAGCGTATTGGAGCAGTGTGGTGGATTAAACTCTGATCCTCCTCGTACATCTATATGCCCAGCAATGGGATAGTATAGACTGAAGCGTAATGTATCAGACGTTATAATTGTAAAATGACAATTTTAAATTGTAGTTGGAGCCATTTGAATTCAATAGAGATAAGCTTAAATTTGTTTCTTTGTAATTTGTCCTTTCCTTCTTGAATTCATCACTTCAGCCTATCGCAGTCCACTGCTGGACATAGGCCTCTACAAGTTCGCGCCAAAAATGGCGTGAACACATGTGTGGAGCCCATAGTCACCACGCTGGGCAGGCGGGTTGGTGACCGCAGGGCTGGCTTTGTCGCACCGAAGATGCTGCTGCCCGTCCTCTTTGAATTAAATTCGTCTAAATCCTTAGTAAAGATGTACCTTCATTAACACTACACGTTAAAAGATGACATCCCAAATAATCGTAAGATCGCCTATAGATATATATCATTAAATTGACCCTGATAATCATGTTCAGAATTACCGGAAATATTCCGATGGTATATTTATGGAAAGAAATTCATTAAGTTTCGTAATTACGGTACGTGTAATGAACAACGATGAGTTCAATAAATAATAACGAGTGTGGCATCGGATTGTAATTGAGGTTTCGGAGTGAAAGGACACGGGAAGGTCAATTGTATTTTTTCCTCAGAGGTCACGGCTCTTCGAACTTTCGGACGCTGTGGGATTAAACGCTTGTCTGGTTATGGTTACTTATCTCTGAAGAATACATTATTTACTTATTCATTCGGGAAACACGTAGTTTAGGTATATATAGTAAAAATAAGCTATTTATGTTACATAATAACCGATCACATTTTCTGATTTTTCTGACACGTATATCACAAGAAATCTATATACAAATAAATAAAATTAGAGTGTCTGTTTGTAATATTAAAATAAACACTTTTTACTAAATGTATACACGGTACATATACCAAAATAACATTTTTACAATTTTTTTCTGTCTGTCTGTCCTTCTTCTAGATAAATAAAATCTTTAGATTGTTCACTCGTCACAAAATATCGAAATACACTTGACGAATTAATGAATTTTGTCAGGGAAAAATTTGTTTATAGTTAGTAAACGTCCGGTAAGAACGGATTTTTTGATAGGGTCGGACTAAGGACGGTTAAGGGCTTTCGCAAGTTTATATGAAAGCCCTTCATTATTTGTGTTACAAACTTGAAATCTGGCGGTGCAGTAGTTAATGGTTAGAAGACCGCCAATGTTGACGGATTTGGCGAGATGTCCACATTTAGGAGGTCAAGAGCTATTATAGAGTTCACCAAAACATCACAACATAATTTCTCTTTTCTTGTTACTTCCAGGTGCTGGTAGAACGTCTTCTGTCAACATGTCCGGATGTAGGAAGGCTACATCTTCTGATGAGGTCCAAGAAGGGAGAGACTCCAGAGAAGAGGCTGATGAAGCTGAAGCAGTCACAGGTTTTTTTTTAAACATAACATAACATAAGAACATAACAATACATTTTATACATATGTTTTAACTAGCCCGTTGGCGCAGTTTGTATTGACACTGCTTTCTGCTCCGAGGGTTTTGGGTTCGATTCCCACCCCGATTCTGGGTGTAATATAAATATTTACTTATATATTTAAATATGTATTATTTATAAGTATGTTTATCGAAAAAAAAATGTAACTATATCAGTCGACTGTTACCTATAACATAAGCATTAAGTTGCTTACTTTAGGAACATACGACCGTGTATGTATTGTGTAGATATTTATTCTTTATGGATATCTATACTAAAACAGAAATAATACATATCAGATTGATTTTAACAAAGTATAATAAGGTACAAAGGGCAGCCTTATCGCTGAAAAACGACCTCTTCCAGGCAACTTAGGGGCAGAGGGGATGGTATTGTATCGGTGTAGGTATACCAATTGAACAGACAAAAGTTTATGATATATATAAGAAGAAAGAAAGAAGAAAGAAAGAAATATACTTTATTGTGCATATTACATAACATACATCTTTAAAAATAAAATTTGCAAAACAATACTATGCACAAAGGCGGTCTTATCGCTAGGTAAGCGATTTCTTCCAGACAACCTTGGGGTAGAGGAGATTTTAAAATAAAAAGAGTAGGGTTATCAAAAGGCAAAACAAAAATATAAAAAAAACAAAGTAGATCCTACATTCTAATAATAATACAATTATATATATATATATATATATATATATATATATATATATATATATATATATATATATATATATATATATATATATATATATAGTATATATTATAAACATATAAAGAATTAAATACACAAATAAATATATATATATACTATGATATGATATATATACTATCAAACACAATATGATATATATACTATCAAACACAACTTTATTTGTTAGATATTTTTATTCACAGCCTTTAATATAATACTGTGTGGTTATGGCATTAAAGAATATAGCCACCCCCTCTCTTCCCGTGGGTGTCGTCAGAGGCGACTAAGGGATAACAGAGTTCCACTACCACCTTGGAACTTAAAAAGCCGACCGTTGGCGGGATAACCATCCAACTACTGGCTTTGAAATACACAGGCCGAAGACGGGCAGCAGCGTCATTCGGTGCGATAAAGCCAGCCTTGCGGTCATCAACCCGCCTGCCCAGCATGGTGACTATGGGCAAAACACATGAGTTCACGCAATTTTTGGCTCGAACTTGAGGAGGCCTATGTCCAGTAGTGGACTGCGATAGGCGGAAGTAATGATGATGATGAAACTTTGATCCCAAGAGTTGTAAATTTTTAGTTCAAGAGAAAGAGACGCTAAAAACCCGTTTCACCTTTTGCTGATTATAACCTATCAGTAACTTATGTGCAAGATAAAGCATATCAGCCGATAGTAAACTCTGTATCGTTTCTTCTTATAGGTGTTCGATATAGTCCGTCAACAGAACCCAACACAACTGGATAAGCTCGTGTTTATCCAGGGCGATGTGGCTCAGCCTGGACTTGGCATCGCTACGGCGGATCTGAAGCAACTTCAGGAGGTAACAATCATACTAATTGCTACTATCAATAAGGAAGTTTAGATGGATGTTTATCGCTCATACGAAACACATAAAATCTATTGATCTACTTCATCATCTTCATTACAGCCTATACAGTCCACTGCTGGACATAGGCTTCCACAAGTTTACGCCAAAAATAACGTGAACTCATGTGTTTTGCCCATAGTCACCACGCTGGGCAGGCGGGTTGGTGACCGCAGGACTAGCTTTGTCGCACCGAAGACGCTGCTGCCCGTCTTCGGCCTGTGTATTTCAAAGCCAGCAGTTGGATGGTTATCCCGCCATCGGTCGGCTTCTTAAGTTCCAAGGTGGTTGTGGAACCTTGTTATCCCTTAGTCGCCTCTTACGACACCCACGGGAAGAGAGGGGGTGGCTAAATTCTTTAGTGCCGTAGCCACACAGCACTGTAGCATTGATCTACTAAATAGCTGGAAATCTACAGCTGTATAAAAACTTAAAAGCGATACAACTTTGTGTGTTTAAAATGTCGACTTTTCAAATGACCTGTCTGTTTATTATTGTTAGTGGAAACTTTATTGATAAATGTGTTTCACAAGAAATTTAATTGTATGTGATGTTTATATTGTTTGTTTCCCAAAAAATAAAATAAATAAATAAAGCAGTCCTCCCGTGAGCACGGTTGCTGTAAAGTATCCGAAACGTCGGGCATCTAAAAAAACCAATAAACCGCGATAAAAACCGAAAAAGTTGTTTCATTATTATCAAAAAAGCATCATAATGTTCGAAAATTCTCACTTCAAAACAATAATATCTGTTTTACAAAAATGATCTTTTACTGGAACGTTTTTGTTTTTACATTGAAATCTCTACTTTCTGTTTTTCTTTCAAAATCTTCGGCACTTGTCTATTGCAGAGGTTAAGAATCGGATAAAAAACATTAGTTTGTTATATTTTTTTAAACCAATAAATTAACTTTATACATACGAGTACACTACTTAATGTTACATTTCTTTGCATCTTGATAGATATATAGAATATCTAACAAGGTTACCTGTTAATTTTTTCATAATATTTTCCAGGTATCGATAGTTTTCCACTCAGCCGCTACCCTCAAATTCGATGAAGCTTTACCAGCTGCGGTGGATCAGAACGTCCTGTCTGTCTTAAGACTGATGGACATTTGTGACACTTTGCCTAATTTACAGGTAAATAAATATACTTTACCTGTTTTGCTCTTAATTGACTAGAAATGAGAGAGAGAAAGGTGTGTTTGTCTCACGGCTAAGGAACGTCAATGTTGGATATCTTTTTTTTTTGTATGTTACAACTTTATTGTTTTTGAATCTTTTGTTTTATGTTACAGAAAATATTCTGTATGTAGTTATAATTACGACTTGTGCATGCGTGTTAGATTAAGATACATAGAATAAGATACATAAAAAAAAGATTCATAGAATAAGCAAGAGCCCCACCAGCAGGCCTAGCATGCGCGCCACGACAAAATTTTGTCTACCCCTTTTCTCGTATTATCTCTCTATGTCTACAGTAGCTAACATGCGTGCACGCGATACTCTTCTCGTTACGTCAAGAAGAGATAATCATTAAATTTTAGTGATCTGTGATATTTATCTCTACGGAAGCTAACATGACATCGTAATTTTGTCGAATTTTGTCGTTTTAGGAAGAGAAACTTCTCGTCTTCAATATTATCGACGAGAAAGACGATAAATAAAACCGGGTGCCTATTTTTTGTATACCATGGCGTTTCCCTATTATAATTATATAATTTCGGTATACGAAGAGCGGGAAATGCGAAAAGTCGAGTGAAGTGTGCCATATAATGACACAAAAAACGTATTTGCGCCCTGTTGCTTCTTATTCTAAATAATAATAATAATAATACTTTATTTCAGACCAAAGTATAAGTCCATATTGGGTTAGTACAACAAGACAAGACAACATTCAGAATAAAAAACAAAACAAAATTATATTTAAAAAATCAATAACTAAAAATAAAATTAAATAGAATAAAAGTAAAATCAATAATCAAAAAAAAAAATTCAAAAATTCAAAAAATTTTAAAAATTAAAAAAAAAAAAAAAAAAACAATGCGTGATAGAATTACAATTATCTAATGTGCGACAAGATATAAAGCACAACACGAGCATATTGTTTTACATATATAATTAAATTCATTTACTTACGCCGTTTTATTTTCCATATTAGATTTTTTAAATTAGATATACACTTTTTATCTTAGCCAAAAGGCCGAGAACATTGTTAAATAAAACATGTGTCACTCGTTTGAAATTGGTCAATAACCTTGTAAATTCAACTTTACGACATAAGAAATAAGAATGATATTCAGTTGTGATTATGGTTGATAATGTTTCTCTACTCGACAAGGCGAAGTCTTCGGAAGAGAATTTTGTCTCTCGTAGTGCGCATGTTAGGGTAATCGAGAAAATACTCGATGTAGACATTATCTCTCTCTCTCGTCAAGAGATATCTCGTTGTATGCATGCTAGGCCGGCTGATATCCGCTGGGCCTTGACTGTAAGAGTTAAGTCATCAGTAATCGGTTACATTTCTTTCATTTTATTTTATTTTAATTAAGTTAGTTAATAGTTAATTAGTATTAATAATTTTCAAAACGCTCCGAAACCAAATTTTGTTGTTTATAATTATTAATTATAATTATTTATTATTATGATATAGAAATAATTCTCTACAAACTCCATAGGCATTTGTACACGTATCAACAGCGTACAGCAACCCAGAGCGTTATGTTGTTGAGGAGAGGGTATACCCCTCACCAGTTTCCCTATCTCGTCTCCTGGCACTGGTAGACGTTGTTCCAGCTCCGATACTGGCTAGCATCACTCCACAGTAAGTTAAATAAAATGACCAATCTTAAATATTTATTTCGAAAAAGTTCCCCTCTTCCAACTTTGGATCGTTTGGTAAAACATTTATTTGTATCGAAAAGGATAGTTTCATAAATATAACGTTAACTATAATAATATTTGAAGAGTTTGTTTATTTGTTTGAACGTGCTAATCTCAGGAACCACTGGTTGAAATTGAAAAATTCTTTTTGTCTCTGATTTTTCATTTAACGAAGGCTAAGCTATAAAAAACCACGCTACGACCAATAGGAGCTGAGCATTAAGAACATTAATAAGTTTTTTTCTCAAAATAAAGCGAAATTAATATAAAGCTAGCGTTACTTAGTTTAACAGCAGAAATCTATATCCAAATCTGTCGATTCTTTCATCTCAGTCTACATCTCCAGTAAACTAAAATAATTTGTAATTGTAAGCGACTGGCCCGCAGGTATAGTAGGTAGGACTGTAGGCTCGAACCTCCAATACAGACCATTTTGTATAAAACCTTGCCTACATTAGATTAGAGTACATCTTGATCCCGAAAATCAATGAATGTTGAACTTTGCCAGCTTAACCAAAATATTGCAGATCTCAAAAGACGATGACTTAAGTCTACCTCAAAATATTTTTCATTTTTTACAGGTATATAAAACCGAAGCCAAATACGTATACTTTTACAAAGGCGATGGCTGAGGAAGCGATACGCAGCCGTGCCAGCAGCTATCCCGTTGCGATCTTCAGACCTACAATAGGTAACATTTTGTGTAAAACTTTACTAATAACATTCTTTACTTTTTAAGTACTTTGTTGTCGAAACGCTTCATCTCTGTTTTGGGAAAGTTTTGGACCTTAATTTGTCACACTGCTTTATGTTTATTTTGCTGACTCTACTGTCCTGTTATGAAGATTAAATTTAGTTATTTTTTCAGGGATGCTTTTTAGGCAAGTTTCACTGTTTATAACATAAATAATGTAATAATAAATTAAATGAATATATAATAAGATAAAATTTTGGGCCGTTGTCTGACATATTACCTTTTTTTTACCTGGGGAAAATCCATCATGGATACCCTCTAGCGCGGGGGCGCCAGAGGGTTATGTCAGACTGCTACTGACTAAAAACCACCACGTGTGAGCAGTCATCCGCCTGGGTGGGGCGAGATTGGGTCACGCTAGCATTCGCCACCTGTCTGACATATTACTTAAACTATCCATTTAAATAAAAGTTTCTGATGCGTTATTTTTATTTTAAAAACATTATGCGTCAGTAGGAGTTATTTGAAGGTCAATAGTAGATAAGCTTTCATCTTCCTGATAGTGAACTTTAACCATAAATATATTCGCTAATCCGCATTGGAACAGTATGGTGGATTAGGCTCTGATCCTTCTCCTACATGAGGAAAGAGGCCTATGCCTAGCAGTGGGATATTACAGGCTGAAGCAACAACACTTAAAAACTCTTAAAAGCAAAATTTTTCTACTCTGAAAAATTAACCCTTGGTCTTCATTAGCTACGTCTAGAATAACAGTTTGTCTAAAAATTGGACCACAAATAACAATATATTTAAATATGGAAGATAGTAACACAGTTTTTCTAAAGAGTAACTGCGGAGTTTCTTGCCTATTCTTCTCTGCAGAATCAACATTCCGAATCGGCGGTATATTCACTTTTACTATAATTAATTAATTAAAAACAAAGTATAATTTTAATTCGTAAAATAAAGATTCAAAAGTGCTTAAGAAGCGTAATTGAATCTGAATGAACACATTTTTAATTTTGATTTTGACTCTTATCTTGACATTTTATTCTAGTGGTATCCTCCCTCAAGCATCCATATCCAGGCTGGATAGAAAATCTAAACGGGCCAAGTGGTGTAGTGGTGGCAGCTGGTAAGGGATTACTTCACGTCTTCTGCAGGAAACCAAATGCTAAAGCTGATCTTATACCAGTGGATATCGCTATTGACACTCTATTGGCCGTGGCTTGGGAAACAGCCGTTGATAAGTGAGTTATTTAAATGTTTACGACTTACGTTATACTTTTAATAATTAAACCTGATATGATTAATTACATTTATATAATATAAAATTAACTTTAAAAGATTAGCTGCAGAGTTTCTTGGCGGTTTTTCAGCCTATCACAGTCCACTGCTGGACATAGGCCTCCACAGGTTCGCGTCAAAAATGGCGCGAACTCATGTGTTTTGCCCATAGTCACCACGCTGGGCAGGGAGTTGGTGACCGCAGTCCTGGCTTTGTCGCACCGAAGACGCTGCTGCCCGTCTTCGGCCTCTGTATTTCAAATCCAGCAGTTGGATGGTTATCCCGCCATCCGTCGGCTTTTTAAGTTCCAAGGTAGTAGTGGAACTGTGTTATCCCTTAGTCGCCTCTTACGACACCCACGGGAAGAGAGAGTGTGACTATATTCTTTACTGCCGTAGCCACACAACAGTAACTAGACTGAAAAATTTTTGGAAGCCTACTTAAATAAAGACATTGTTGGTAATGATTTTAAGTGGAATTCGCTTCCAGCCAACCTTAAGGTCAAGTAGAAAGGGTTAATATTTGAGACTATTTTTCAGGTTGTCGGACGTCAGGGTCTATAACTGCGGCACTGGCGAGAACCCAACAACGTGGGGTGATTTCGAGAGAGCTTTAAAAGTCTATCTTCCGCAATATCCTCTGGATGGTTGCTTGTGGTATCCAAGCGGAAACGGGGTCGAGAACAGGTACATTGGTGTTTAATGTTTCCAAAAAAAAAAACGACTCGTTGGCGCATCAGTCACAGCATTGGCTGTTGCGTTGCCAGTCGCGATTTTGATCTCTGCTTTTGGCAAACATTTGTATAGGTCATACAGATATTTGCCGTGGTCTCGATGTATTTGGTATTATGGTATTTGTGTTTGTGCTTAGTGTTTCCGGTTCTCCGACACAGGAGACAATTCTAGTGGGGGGCGTTGAGTGTGAGGTTTTAGTATCATTAAGGTTTATAATTTTTGCTCCTTTTCTCTATTATATTATGACAACAGTAAACAACAAACATTAAGATCGTTCAAATTTTCAAGTCTTTAGTTATCTGGAGAACATTTTCTTCGTGCAATATTTTCAATTATCAATTTCTTTTTAATTTTTGATCCTAAATAACAAATATTTTTTACAGAAATGATTGGTCTGTTTGCTAATAGCGATGTGTTCCTGTCGTGAGTAAGGTAGCCAGAGGCTGTGGATAAAGTCTGAACCGCGCTAGTAATACACCTGGTGTTCCAGGTGTCTATAAGCTACAGTATCCACTTACCATCCCGGACCATACGCTTTTTTCCTTCTTTTAATATAAGAAATGGTATATTCAAAACTGCTTTTTTTCAGATATGTCCATAAAATCCTAGAGTTCCTCCTGCATACAGCTCCGCTGCATGTTGCTGAGTACGTCATGAGAGCTCTTGGTGTTAAGATGAAGTAAGTTTTCCTGATAATAATGAGATAAATTCCATATTCTTTATGGGAATGCTGTTATTTCTATAGCTTCAAGTTTCCTATAATTCTTGAAAACATAGGATAGATGATTATTATGTCTATGATTCTTATCATCATTACAGCCTATACAGTCCACTGCTGGATATAGGCCTCAACAAGTTCACGCCAAAAATAACGTGAACTCATGTGTGTTGCCCATAGTCACCACGCTGGGCAGGCGGGTTGGTGACCGACTATACCTCTATCGTCCGTACTATACAGTCTATGCCTCTAATTAATGAATAATACGTAGAGGCGCTATAATTCGTGCCGTATATATGACTGAATTCATAATTATAGACGGTTTATAAAAGAGTAATTATTAAGTTTCATTGTGATTCTTCTCAGCAAAATCTACAATAGTAATTACAATCAGTGGTAGTGTTGCATTATTTGCATGTAGGTTGATTTCAATAAGGTTGTTTTTTATTATTCTTAAAAAGTGTTTTTATTTTGGTTCTTATTTGATGTCGACCACCTCAGAAACAAATTGATACAAAACTGTAAAAATCCCATAGCTACGTAAAGGGAATAGGCTTCCTAGTTGCCAACCGCCAGCCAACCTGCAGTTGAGCAGCGTGGTGGATTAAGCTCCGATCCTTCTCCCACATGGAGAAAGAGGGCTATACCCAACAATGGGATGTTACAGGCTGAATGCTGAATGCTTTGTTTCAGAATAAGTTTAATAACAGCGGAGCAGAAGCTACGGGCTATGAGTGATGTGCTGGCGTTCTTCGCGCTGCGAGATTGGCAGTTTAAGAACGATAATGTACAAAAATTGAGAGCAAGACTAACACCGAGCGATGCTGGGATATACAATCTAGATCCCAAGACAATAGAGTAAGTTGTAACATGTCACGGTCGGCCACCCATAAATTACGTCACACGTTAAGGGGAGAGGGTCGACAAGCGTGACATTGTCACATCACATTCATTCATTTTCATTTCATCACGTCACATTTCAAAATATAATACATATATCTATTTGTTCGCTAAATGTAAATAAAAATAATTTCGAAACTTATGTTTGAATTTAATAAGTAAGAAATTTATATATATTATGTAAATTGCAAAATATGTGATTTCACACAAGATAGAGGGGGGATCTCATAAATGTTACCATCTCTAATCCAAAATCAAGAAATTCGTATGACAATTTGGGACACCTATTACATATCGTCATTGTCAAATAATGGTTTGTTTGCAAGGGAAAAACCTGAGGGCGACTTTATAGCCCAAGAGCATTTGAGGGCCAGACCTTCGCCATTTTATAAAAGCTGAAAGTTTCTTAGCGCATGCTCCCAACACAGGTGCCAAATATGAAGCTAAAGTCATAGTTGCTTTGGCAGGTATCAGGTAGTAAGGTTACATCGACAAGTAATATAAGCAAAAAAAAATCAACTAAATACGCATCATAAAGGATAAATCAAAAAGAACTTGTCCGATCTCCATCAAATTTATTTCGAATCACACGACGAGCAACAGATTTCGATTAAAAAAAAAGAATTATCCAAATCGGTACGCCTAGTAAAAATTATGAGGTAGCACACATTCGAATCGAAAATTTCCTCATTTTTTGACGTCCGCCAAAGAAGATATGCCGATATAGACGACGGTATAGACGTATATCAGACATACGATACAAATTATAAACATAATGATTCGTGTTTTTAGTATTAAACATGTAAACAATTTGTTTAACGTTATTTATTATTGATTTTCTTCCTCTTTAATACGTGCAACACTTCTTACCGCTGCTACTGTATCGTGTTCAAAGGTTATCTGGAAGAAATCGCTCTTTAGCGATAAGATCGCCTTTGTATATCTTGTATTGTATCTTTCCTTATATGTGTCTGTATTTCGGTGTACATTAAGAATAAATAAATAAGATAGTTTGATTTTTGTGGAATATTGATAAACATTGTAATTATGTATTTTTTGCAGTTGGAACGAACAGTACAAAAACTTCGTAAAAGGAACTAGGAAGTTTTTGCTGAAAGAAAAGGATGAAGATGCAGAAGAAGCGAAGAGGCACCTCAACAGGTAGGTTTAAATCAATTACTACATCTATCTTATATGTTTTGTTTACTTATCGGCACGGGTATTATAAGCACCGGGAGGAGGAGGTTACTCAATTCGACCGTACGTATATATACTTTTTTATGTATGTTCGGGAATAACTTCATCGTTTATGAACCGATTTTGATAATTCTTTTTTTGATTCATCACTACCATGTATTTCACACACTCACGCATATATACTCTTTTGTTTATTATTATAGAAGTATAGACA
Source organism: Melitaea cinxia (assembly GCF_905220565.1). Lineage (NCBI taxonomy): Eukaryota > Metazoa > Arthropoda > Insecta > Lepidoptera > Nymphalidae > Melitaea > Melitaea cinxia. The sequence goes on from NC_059423.1 coordinate 7,827,699, forward strand.
TTAGTCTTCGACAATAGAACCTTTAAAATGTTCAAACTTATAATTTAAATTAATTATGGTCGAATTTTGACAACTGGGCGACCGCTAGTATTTGATGAGTAACAAATTGTATAAATTTTTTATATTTAATTCGAAATTTTATAATATTATACATTTTTTACGAACTAAGAACTAAATACTTTTTAATTTTATTTATTTATATTTTTGTACTGAACAAAACTTGTTTCTGTTACTGACCCCAGCATAGGGTTGCCAGATGTCAGGGAAATCCGGGATTGTCCCAGAATTACGTGTCTTGTCTCGTGTCCAGGAATTATATTTGATTGTCCCGGATTTCGAATACTACTAGTTTTCTAGCGATTTACAAAAAATATTATCAATTTTCGTATATTTTTCAACCGACCGAATTCGTAATCCTCGAATTTTTCGGATTTAACTTTTTCGGATTTTATCGCGATTTATTAAACTTTTTACATGCCCGACGTTTCGGATACTTTACAGCGACTATGGTCACGGGAGGACTTTAAAAAACTTAACAGTAAAAAACTTAATAAATCGCGATAAAACCCGAAAAAGTTGATTCATTACAATGAATGGACAAATTTTTAAAATAATTTTCCAGGATTTTAAGTACCTACATTATATTTAGAATCGGCACGAATTCTTAAAAAGTTTCTAACTTAAAAGTTTTAAGCCATCTCCAAAGCTTTAAGTATATTTTCATGGCTACGTCTTTTTTTAATAGTAATAATATTAGTGTTTTTCGTTGTGTACAGTAAGTAATTTATATTGTTTTTTTTTTTATTCCAGAATGTACTTCATCCACAAAGGCGTTATGTTCTTCGTAATGATCCTACTATTTCGACTTATCTTACAAAATAAGACAATTCGCGACATCGTGTACGGAACTCTGCGATTATTGGCTTCTCTTTTACACGCATCATATAATATGTTAGAAGTGTGAAAGAGATAGTCAGTACTTAGTTTATTATTTACAATAAGGGTTATGCAGTATACACTTGATATTAAAGTGTTATGTAGGACGCTCTAATAAAATTAAGTTTATATGACACATTTATGTGGTTGATTGCCTTTTTCTTGAACTATATCGTATATTTTAAACACGGTCTTATATTAATACATTATTATGACATATTAAAAATAAACAAACACAGACTGACAGATTAAAAAATCTCAATTGCGTTGCATTGGAATCTAAATTTTTTAGTCTTGCGTCGAATATGGCGTGCAGTATATAAACATTATTTTGCTTGTTTGTTTTATGTTTAAATTTTATACCTGTAGTTGCTAAATAAAAAAAATGGTAATTAATTGAAGTAAATATAATATGATTAAAATTGGTACTCATCTGACTAAGTGCGAACGTGATTTACAATATGTAGAAAATCCAACGTAACTTAGATTTTTAGTAAAAAGAAAAAGTATTGTTGAATGAAAGTTATAAGCATCTGATTGAATAACTAATTCAACTAAATGTCCACGACGTATTGGTAATATAAGGTCAGGGAAATAGTTTCCTCGTTTTTTAATATAGAAATTCAAGGTTAACATTGATTATAATACATATCCACCTTTTTGCTCAATAACTTGCCGCCATGTCGTAGGCAGGGACAGGATTCCGTTGCTGTAGAAATTTGGAACTTTTCATTAAAAACCGTGACAAGTAGTTTTGACAGGCGTCTCTTGATGTTAACTTACCTACATTACCTAAAGAATTCTGAAGAGACCGAAACAGATGAAAATCTGAAGGTGCAAGATACATTAAGACTTCCAATTCAAATTCTTCCAATTTTCGTTGAGTGGGTAAAGATGCATGTGGTCGGGCATTGTCCTGATGAAAGACCACACCGTTATTGTTGACAAATTTTGGTCGCTTATTCTCAATTTCTTGCTTAATTCTCGTCAGCTGTGGACAGTAGAAATCCGAATCGATGGTTTTGCCCGGCGGTAAAAGCTCATAATGAATTATGCCCTTCAATCCGAGTTTTGCGATAGTCTGTGCAACTTAACCGACATTTGACTACGATCTCTTTCGTACATTCTTATCGCAGCTGATCCACTTTTGTCACCAATGGTCAATCTCTTCAAAAATGACTCGATATCATTACATCTTATGAGAGAATCACAAATGAGTATAAGGTCCATTTAGTACCCGTATATCGAACTTTTTGAAGTAAAACTGACTAAACTGAGTTGGGAAATAAGCTGGTGAATGCGTAACGAGAGCGTTACGAAAAGTAGAATTGAGTGAGGTGAACGGTAGTTGAGAGGGAAATATAAGTTAGATGGAGCTAAAGAAGTTTTACTTCAGTCGTGTGGTCTAAAGCCCACTCGTTTTTTTTTTTGTATATCCAACCTTTTTCAAATGTGTCAAAACTGTATGGTCAATTCTCAGATCTTCATCTATACCACTTTTTGAGAAATGTCATTAAGTTTAGCTATAACTGGCGACCAGAGCGAAATGCATATTTGACATCAAAAGTTCCTGACTGAACATGCTTAAACCAAATTTTTACTCTCTTACTGACATTGCATTAGATTCATAACCGTCAGAAATATTTTCATGGCTTGAGTCACATTTTTCCTTTTTTTTAAAGTAAAACTTTGAAATATACCAAATTTCATCGTCGAATTCACCTATTTTGGCGGACAAAAAAAATGAAAAGTGGCGGGAAACTGTTACTTTCTAATTTCATTTTTAAAATGTTACATTTTCATGGTGTCAAAACCAGTCCCCAACTGATGAATAAAGACTAAAATAAAGTATGTGTAATATTACTATGTATGTTTTAGTATCTCAAAGGTAACCAGAGACATTAGCTATTATTCTTTTTACTCCAGTAACAAGAACTAACAATTGTATAGACTTATTGTGTTTATTATTTAATTTACATTTACTTGAGGACAAATAGCAGCTAATAACAGAAATATTAGAAAAAATATACATGAATTCTTAAGGCCAGTTACAAGGTTCCACAGTTGAGTATTTACGTGGGTTATTTTAAGAATAATATGTATATAAGAAATAAATCTTAAGAATTTTAATTCAATTGTACGACTGTCGGCAACTTTTACAATTAAAATTGTGATAAATAAATATTATTTTATAAGGTACTATGGTATTTACTTAGATAATAGATATGGTATTTACTTAGATGATAAATACATTCATAAAAGACAATATATTTAAATACGGAATAAGTTTTATTATATTGATAGACATAAGTTGAAGATTTTTAATTAATAATTAAAGAAAATCATGTTGTATTTTCTGCAACAGAATAAAAACTCATAATACAATAAAAAATTACGATTCCAAAAATCAAAATAAACTTAAAAACACTTAATTTTTTTTAATGTAGTTAAAAGGCTTGTAAAATAATTCAATTAAACAACACAACGACAAGTAGACCAATACGATACAACTTATGATATGGGTTCATTGTGTGATACCAGCTCACTTCTCTTGTAACGGACTTCTTTCTTGTAATACTGTAACAAATCATATGATATACTACTTCAATGTATAAAAATATATATAATTTTATATTGCGTGATAATAAGTTACAGTATTTTTTTTTAATGTTATTACTTTAGGCTGTATAGAATATTTCATTGCGTTTCCGTCATCTTATGAAAAAAGGTTAAAAACAGGATTTACAGGATATTTTAAGAAAGAAATCGAGGATTTCAGGATATTTTAAGAAATTAAGAATGGAGCCAATAACTACAGAAAACGAAGAGGAAATAGGAAGTTTAGGAATATATGAAAGTGTAAAAGAAATATTTTTTGTATTATTATTTTATTTGTTCATGGCATTGTGCGTCAAGCCACTTGTTGATAATATATGTCCCTTGGAATGTTTTACCAAATCCCCGCCTTCGCAGTTCTGCTGGAATAGCAATGAAATTTATTTTGAAGTTTAGAAAATACAGAAGGAGTTTATCTTCGCATTCCAGAAATTTTCTTCAAGTATCTTTTATTTTATTATTCAGCGGATTTTAAATTGAAAAATTGTACCATATAACAACAGGAGATTATGTAAAATATTAAATATAAATATTTATTTCAATCGTTTTTTTTTTATTAAACAATACAATAAAATTTTAAATATCTATATACGTTATCGATCTCTGCTGACGCAGCTTCTCATAATGCTCAAATGCTCTTAAGTCTACATTTCGAATCGATGATTGCTTCATATTAAGCTTATATTATAACTTGTAAAATACGATCCAAAGGTGTTTTGACGTCTAATTTTTAATTAGAAAGTTTCTCGATCAACAAACATGTTTCATCAGAAATATCAGTAGTATAAAACTATTTTTACGACCCAATAACTGTACATATAATGTATTACATGATTTATATGTAAAATATTATTGCTGGTTATTTTTAACTTTCTAATGGACTATTGCATGCACCATTGTCACAAAAGCACTGATTAAATATCTCATTATATATTATATCGTGTCAGTTTAGGGGCGTACCCAGGGTGGGGCAAGGTGGAGCATTTTTCCGATACTGACTCAAAGCTAATAATTGATTTCATAGATTTTAATAAGGTAACTTTAGGTACATTTCGTCAAAGCCTCCGCAAGATCTTAAGTCTTTATAAAATTCTAGATAGGCTTATGGTGTCGGTGACCAGAAAAGTTTTAAAACTCATGTATTTAGTACTTTACTCGTGCAGTATATGACCAAAAAGTATTTACAACTGAAATTAATATTTCGACATTGGTGTGTTTTAGTAGCAAAAAAGGCATAAAAAAATTTTGCACAGAAACAAAACTGACCTTTGGTCAGTCCGTAATATACATAAATAAAATGAAAAGGCAAAATCTATAGCTTGTAAATGACTGCATCAAATTTGATTATTTCATTTTTTGTGTTCGTTACTTTCCAATAAAGGTTTAAAAAAATATAGTACGACTGTACGATGTTAGCTGGGTATGAAATTACTTATTTTGAAAGTCTCTATAGCAAAATAAAGTATTTTTTTCAGTTTATCGTTCTATTTTCTTAAAAATAATATTTTTCATATAAATCGGTAAAAAATATTTTTAATTAGTTGACCTCTGTAGTGCTTGTTTATTATGAAAGATTATGGCTAAAGGTGAAGGATGTATTGATTGAACATGATTGATTTTACTATTATTAGTTTTCACTAATGCCAATATTACGCAAATAAATTTACCAAGGTCATAATTATAGAAGGAGTGACTTGTTCAGTGCAGTCAAAATTACAATCTCAATAGAATTTTGAAGACTGAAAATACGGTGAGTATTTTATAGTTATCTCTTAACAACATTAATATTAAAATAGCAATGGAAATAAAAAATAATTATTAGTAAATCTATTTACAACCACATTATATCAAAACGATCACAAAACATAATTATTAACAATTTAATTTATTTATTTTATAATAGGTACATATGTTGTATACTGAAGCTCAATCGAAGGCATTACTATAACTTATCATTAAATTAATTACAGGAAACAAAATTAAGCCTATTGGTGCTTTGTTTTTTATATTAATATTTTTGGCAGAATAATTAAATAGCTTAAAAGCCTTATATGCGCATCATAAAGAAATACCTGTGGAATGCGGTTGACCGTCAAGGTAAACGTCAAAATACAGATTTTTTTCAAATCGCGCCGATTATTCTCCTAGTTAGGATGAAGTTTTGTTGATTCCGTTTTTTCATAAAGAAAAAAAGATGTTTAACAAAGTTTTTCAACGTGCTTTAAAATTTCGATTAAAGAAGAGTTATCCAACTAACATTTACGACATATCTCGTGGAGCTGCGGTCGCCGTACGTAGACCATACAGTGACGAAGTAAGACGTGCTCAAAATACAGATATTTCAAATGGTCCTACGATTTTCGATAAAATAATATCGAAAGAAATCAAAGCGGACATAATATACGAGGATGAATTGTGTTTAGCCTTTAATGATATAGCGCCACAAGCGCCCGTTCATTTCTTGGTGATACCAAAACGTAGGATTTCACGTTTACAAGATTCTGAGACTGGAGACCGAGAGGTGGGTGCTAATTGCATTTTAATCATTATCAATATAATTACAGGGCTATGATGTACATTACAGGTAGATTAATTTATGGGAGGTTAAATTTTTGTTATTTCTGACTCTACCTTAATTCCGGTGCTGCGGGAAGTGTACTCATGCTCCGTTCTGCGACTACCACGCGTTATTTTCGAACAAATTTACGTAAAAACGATCTTTATTGCAAGATCAAAATACCAAGTATATATTATTAAGTATATATTACAGTACCAAGTGTTTATTATTAGACATTGAAACTGTAAAATGTTTTTACGCGCCAATTTTCAAACTCAGGATTTTGGAAATGAATAGAAATATTTCTGCTTGTACTAGAAAATTACTATATTGGGACGGCAAGTGTAAATATACTTACAATATCTATGCAATTACATTATATATCCTGTTTTTCTTTTTATAATAATTATATTATAAAATACCTATTATATATTATATAGTAATTCACTATTTCTTATAGTCTAAAAACTTATTACAGTCAAATAGTATGTAAAATAATCTTTATTAATAACCGGAGAGCCAGTTTTTTTGTTCTGCTATACTGCGAAAACTACTGAACCGATCAGAATAATACTTATACCATAAAATGCAGCGTGTTTCGGAGAAGGTTTTAGTATATGATATGTTGGTGATTACATATTGTGTAAAAAATTATGGACAGAGGTCGCTAGTATATATATAATTGACTAGCTGACCCGGCAAACTTTGTATCGCCAAACACAAACTTTATCGTAGGTATTAAAGTTCAAATTGACTTTTAAGTATTATCACAAATCTTTTGTATGGGAGTATAGAAAAGTGTTGCTTTTAGACTTTTTCAGGAAATTTTAAATTTTTTTTTGAATTTTTCTCTCCGTAAGAACCATCCTCGTACTTCAAGGAATATTTTAAAAAAAGAATGAGCGAAATCGGTCCAACCGTTCTCAAGTTTTGCGCTTAGCAACACATTCAGCGACTCATTTTTATATTATAGATAATACAGTTCTATAATTCTCTAATGCAGTTATCACAGCAATTAGGTAACCGACTAACAGTTGCCAATGAGATATTTGTAAATACCTTACATAGATGCTATATATTAAGAATTATGATTTAAATTAACACAACTCATAATATCTCTAAAACTTTATAAAGGTTGAATTCTCAACCTCACAGAACAAATCTTTTCAGCGTATTTTCTCTGTGTCCGATACAGCAAAAGTCATACAACAAACAATTAAATGCCGTTACTAGATTGTTGTGTTTGTTCTTGTATATGTGTCTCGGTCCAAGATTCCCATCCTAATATCATTAACATTTGTTTGCTAAAGATAAAATTTTAACGTAAGCTCGTATAAATTGTGTCAAAAATATATCGCTAATCGACAAAACTAGAGATAAGCGTGAAGTGTATTAAGCTTAAAGATGTCAGCTAATGTTTATTCATGTTTTGTAAAAGAATGATTCTTTTCAGAATCAAATAGGTCTAAAAGATTAGGATTTCAATTTATTATTTGCTCTTCTTGTCTTGTACAACGGTCCCCACTAGGATTTTCTCCTGTATCGGGGGTCCAGAAACCACACAATACACAAGCACAACGCCCAGACCACGACAAACATCTATATGGCCGATACAAATGTCGTGAGCGGGGATCGAACCCGCGACCGCCAGCGCTATGACCGCTGCGCCAACGCATCTTCGTTATATTATTCAATTAGGTCCATAGTTTACAGACTCACAAGGGAATACACAACTATTTGAGAGAAGTGTTATTTAGCTGTGATCTTCTCTAAAGTCAAAGTAGGTACTTCCCCAGTCGGGCTGCCCCAGATTCTGAGCCTCATATAGTTCATTATCTTTAGAGACTATGGCTCCATCGTCTTTTTGCCGATGATTTTGCCAATGACAAGTGCTAACAGTGAATTATAAAAATCCAAAGACAGAATCCGGTTTTGACAGTACAACAGTGGGTACCGTGGCTAATTGAAGTGTTTATTCAATTCCACTCTGGCGAATTATAGTTTTATATCATTGATATCACTAAACTTAGCTAAGACAACACAAAAAGAAGTTGGTATATCATGGTATCTCCTGATAACTCACTAATGCCTAAGCCTAATATAAATAATTGTTGAAACTGTGATCTGAGTAGATAACAGTTTAAAATGATAATCATAAATTGTAGTACAAATTTATTACACATAAATTTTTTGAACAAGTTAAATACCAAATTATAATAGTTAAAACATTTGAAATAAAACATAGAATATTATAACTAATATTATAAAGCTGAAGAATTCGTTTGTTTGCTTCGACGCGGTAATCTCAGGAACTACTGGTCCGATTTGGAAATGTTCTCAGTTTTAGATAGCCTATTTATCCAGCAAGGCTATAATATATCATCACGCTAAGACTAATAGGAGGAAAGCACTAATGAAAAATGTTTCTAAATCGGGTTTTTTTGAGAGCTTCCGTTGCGTGCGCTGCGTAAGCAGTTAAAGTTTCGCAAAAATCATGAATTACAGAATTGTTCCCCTTTAAAAGTTCAAAAAAAGTTCGTCATCGTATGTCTATCTGTCTTGTAGGATTCACTTAGTTTGGCCTTTTTGATGACCCTACTCTGTTTTGTTCTAAAATCTCCTTTACCCCAAGGTTGTCTGGAAGAAATGGCCGGGTAGGCAGGTTAGTGACCGCAGGGCTGGCTTTGTCGCGCCGAAGACGGTGCTGCCCGTCTTCGGCCTGTGTATTTCAAAGCCAGCAGTTGAATGGTTATCCCACCTTATGTCGGCTTTTTTAAGTTCCAAGGTGGTAGTGGAACTGTGTTATCCCTTAGTCGCCTTACGACTACCATGGGAAGAGAGGGGGTGGCTATATTCTTTAATGCCGAAACCACACAGTAGGAAAAATTGTCAGTCATAATAAATTTAGTTGTACTTATTATAAATAATCTATAAAGTGCTGCTAAAACACACATCTTTATCATTAAAATAATTTTATACTAAATAAATGCAATTTAGATTAAAAAAATACTAAAATCAGAACAATTGTTATAGTAAAAGCGCGCTTTATTGTTATAAACACGTAGGTAATTAAAATGACAACACCTTATCATTTACAATCAACACGTAAAACGCTCCATTTAATTATGTACCTTATTATAAATATATAAGGATTATATTATAAAAATATATAATTATTTGTCGAATCATATAACGTCAGTGTATCTAAAAAATTCCGAAGAGATTAGTCATGTCTTGATTAATTAAAGAAGCGATAAGGCGTATGTTTTTAATTTTTATGTATTTAAGGGCAATCACCTTTGTGAGGTTGGAATTTAAAAAAAAGTGTGTGTCAGCTATGACACGCGACTTAATTAATTTTTAATTTAACTGGGTACATTAAATACATTCGATTGAGGTAGGACATAGCAAGAATTATCCTACTAAAAATCTGTAGCAGCCCGAGTGGGGAAGTACAACCTTACAGAAAATAACATATTATTGATACTGCTCTGAAGTATGTTTCGTTCCTGTGTAAGGTAGAGACCTCCTGGACAGGGTCGGGGTAGGGTAGGTGCACCCAGACCACGGCAAACACCTGTATGGCCAATACATATGGGCAACAGGTACAATCCATGCCTGTGACCGTTGCGCCAACGCGGCGTCAATTACTTGTGTACACGTGTACGCAAACAGGCGTACACATATTACTGCTATATTCATTACTCTTTCTTTTGCTGCGCAGTTGGTTAATGAAACTAGGTTAGTTGCCGATAGTAATTTTGATATGTGATATTATTTATTGATATAGATTATACCTAAATAAAATATTCGACAGCTAGGGCATGTTTTAGTTGTTGCTGATAAAGCTATCTGAGGTATAACGTTATCCATGACCCCAGCGTACTTCGTATTGCTATAAAACAAATTCAGTTAATACATGGATTTTTGTTTAATTTTCCTTTGTATAAACCTTGTTCCTTTGCAGAAAACTTGTCGATTAATAAATAACAAACGGACTGCTCATTTTTATTTATATATTTTTTTCTTATTACAGCTCCTAGGTCACCTAATGTTGGTCGCGAGGTCGCTAGGCGCTGCTCGAGCGCCCCAAGGATGGCGCCTTGTCGTCAACAATGGGGTCCACGGCGCCCAAAGTGTCTACCACCTACATTTACACGTCTTAGGGGGTAGACAGATGAAGTGGCCGCCAGGGTAACTTTTATATTGTTGGGGGTAAAGGTGATATAGGGGGTAATGTTGACTTCGAAATGAGTAATACAGCTTTCAAATGTTAATGGTAGCTATTGTTGAAATAATTACAGATTAGTGATTGTATAAAGTTTATTACTTGTATTTGGCTCAATTTATAAATAAATAAATAAAGTATGTGACAACCTACCATTTACAAGATTATTAGAAATAATTTTGTAAATCTGTATTATAAATTTTTAAAATAATAATACTTTAAAAACATTATCCACCTTTTTAGAAAGTCGGAAAAATCACTAACTTAGTTTCAGTAAAGAATTTTGTATAAAAAAAACGTTACTAAGTTTCAATAAAGACGGCCTTAGCTAAATACATTTGTAGTAAAATGTTACTTAAATTCAATAAAAGGGGCCCTAGATGCATAAATTTGTAACAAAAATGTTACTAACTTTAAAAAAGGGGCCTTAGCTAAAAGGCCTTGAAACTGTTATTCAACTTTGTTTATTAAACAAGAACTCGGTTAAGTGTTTGCTCTATATAAGTATATAATAGAGTTTTATCACTAAAATAACAGATAAAATGTTAAATTACGTTCCATAGCAATTTGAAATAATTATCTAGGTTTTTGTACGTGATAATTTTTCTTAACTATATTCATTTTAGTTATGTAAAAGGAACACGAACCTAACATCAATGAAATAATTAATTTTAAAGTTAAATATTGTTATAAACATTATATATTTTATGTCAAATATATGTGAAACAAAAAAAATAATAATTTTGTCGTTAGAGAGTTTATTTCAAAAGTTCACTCACAAGTGACAATGTTTTCGTATTTCAGTAATGTATGTATATATCAACATATAATAACACAAATAGGTATATTTTGGTTTTTACCATGCCTATGCCATAATTATATAAACGACGTGCGGTCGAGTATCAGTGTATACATATCACCGGTTCTTTTATTTAGAAAACGCTTCGTAAACTAAACGATTCGTTTTTGTAACATAAAATAGGTCATATTCAGGTATTCTCAAATTTTTTTAACCAGAATAAGACGTAAGACGAAATAAAAAAAAGTTCTAATATTAGAAGCTTTTATTAACGTTCAGATGGGATTTTGCAACTCAATTTTGGATCATATATATCTTCAACCGACTTAGCTAAAATTTTGTATACACGTTTAGTTTGGATGACAATGCATGGTTAGCTATGTGACGTCATTCTAAATCCAACATGGCGGAACAAGTTTGCTATACAATTACGGTTATAACTTCGTTTCAAATAGCCTATGCATAGGCTTTATATAATAATATAATCATTAATTTTAAGATCTTGTGTATTTGCCATTTAATAAGCAATAATTAGATTAGTGAAATATGCTTAGTGCAATATTCGGCCAAAATTATTTTTGTAAGATGAAAATATGAAAATGCCAAAGTTTGAAATGCCAGTATTGACTAGTGGCATCAATGCCAAAAATAGATAACCGTGCTAATCGAAACCAGTAGTGCCATCGACAATAGTTTTTTATAAATAGTTATCGTGTTACTGCATAATACTGTCCAAAGTTTATAGAGACGACACTGCTCAATATATAACAAGAACAGAAATATTCAAGTTCATATATTTTGAAAATTATATATATATTTTCAATTTTATTATGCAATCATGACAATATACGGAGTGGGTACACACGACATTAAATTACTACATACACTACATATTATTAAAAATGGTATGTTGGTTTAATTTAATGCCACTCTCTTGTATCCCACATTTGTGATCCTATCGTATGAACTATAGGGGATATACATACATGTATTATCAACTTCTTAAAATTATGATGAAGCTTCATAACATTACCTAAATTAATATTTTTTAATAAGATGATTCACAAGTATACAGGAGTTGTTTCATGTGTGATAAACATGGGCGTACCCACGTTGGGGCAAGGTGCTTTTGCCCCACCCTGACTCACCCCCCACCGTAACTCAAAGTGACAAACGATTGATGTTTTAGATTTTAATGACGAAATTTTAGTTAGGTTTAGCCAAAACCTACGCAAGCTATTATTGAAGTAGTGTAGATAGGCAAAGTAAATAAAAAGTTGAAATAGATTAAAAAAATTCTACTTATCGAGCTTTACATTTTTTTTTTACCTTTACAAAATTTTGGGTACGTCCATGCATGATAACACCCAAATATACAAATAGAAAGTAAAAAAATTTACAACCACAATTTTGGGTCGCATAGTAAAATTAAATATACTATATTATATATTTGCAACAATTTTCTACCAAATGTTTACAATGTTACGCCGTGTCGTTAATATATTTTTTTACCCATGTTCTATATTGTAAACCCCCATAAATCCAATTGCGTGATAAATGGCAGGTCCATGCTATGCATTTCTTATATTTAAAGTTTCAAAAGTTTACATCTGACTTAGAATCTCAGTTCAGTAGTATTACAAAAGTTCTAGTCAATTTTTTTAAAATCTTTTTTAAACTGAAATATCAAGCCGCTGTCCTTACTGTGCCTTCAAACTGTGGTATTTCATAAAAATAGCAATGTTAGCTGTGCAAAATACGTCAATCTTTAGTTAAATAGAAATTTTATTGTTTTAAAAAATCACTTAATCTAATACTATTAAACGAGCAATACTTGTATATATATATATATACTAGCTGACCCGGCGAACTTCGCATCGCCTAACACAGACTTTATCGTATGGTAATTAAAGTTCAAATTGACTTTTAAGTATTATCACAAATCTTTTGTATGGGAGTATAGAAAAGTGTTGTTTTTAGACTTTTTCAGGAAATTTTAAATTTTTTTTTGAATTTTTCTCTCCATAAGAACCATCCTCGTACTTCAAGGAATATTTTAAAAAAAGAATTAGCGAAATCGGTCCAACCGTTCTCGAGTTTTGCGCTTAGCAACACATTCAGCGACTCATTTTAATATTATAGAAAGATATATAGTACCTGAGTGACCGAGCTTAGCTCGGTATTTTTAGTAAATCGTGTTTCTTGGAAATCATTATTTATAAAATATGAATAATATTTGTTTACCGACAATGATAAAAAAATATAAATAAATATAAAAAATCAAAAATAAAAATAAAAGAATTAAAAAATAATAATGATTACATATGAATAATATTTTTCAATTTTACATACACTATTAAATTAAAAATAACGAGTGCAATTAGAAAAGAAAAAGAAAAAATAATAATCGATCGAGGATTTGAAACACGGTCCTTTCGATCGCGACCGGTCGATTTCCCATCTGAGCTATTACAGCTTCACTAACAGTTGCGAAATTTACCTTCGTATTCTAACGATATTTTTTCATTGTCTAAAAACTGGGATAAAACGGCATTTCCTAAAAATAAATCCTAGCTAGATTTATTTATCTCCCCCGAAAATCATACTAAATTTCATGAAAATCGTTGGAGCCGTTTCCTAGATTCAGATTATATATATACAAAAATTACTCGTTTAATAGTATAAGATACGAAGTGGGTGTGAACTACACTTAATGTTAGATTAGGGTTGAGGGTAAAATTTATTTCCAGAGTTTTATTTTGTAAAACATTTGAAATAAATGATCGTGTTGTGTTTGTTAAGAATTTAATTGTGTGTTAAATTCTGTAACTGAAATATATGTAATAAATAAATTAATGTCTGTTTTTATTTTATCCAAACTCGTACTGCAGGTAATGTTTATTTAAATATATGTATGTATGTGTATGTTTACTTGTATTGTATATATTGTATCATCAGAAATATCAGGTGTCACCGGGTCAATAATAACTAACGGGGTCTACGACTTTAAATGTATAGTCAAACCAGATACAAAGCAAAATATAACGTCTAGAAGGATTCATTTTTTTAACTGTCTTCAAATAATTGTGTTTGCTCGCAAACGAAAAAAAACCGACTTCAATTACATCGACGAGTAATACAACGTAGATCGACGAAAAGATACTCAAGTAACTGCGCGTTATCAAAGATTACTCAAAAAGTAGTTATCAGATCTCAATTAAATTTATATGTGACCACATGACAAACATCAGCTTTCGATTAAATTAAAAATTATTAAAATCGGTACACCCAGTAAAAAGTTATTGCGGATTTTCAAGAATTTCCATCATTTTCTCTGGGATCCCATCATCAGATCCTGGTTTCCTTATCATGATACCAAACTAGGGATATCTTCTTTCCAACAAAAAAAGAATAATCAAAATCGGTACATTCAGTAGAAAGTTATGCGGTATAATACAACGTAGGTCGACGAAAAAAGCGTCAAGTAACAACGCATTATTAGATATAGCTCGAAAAGTAGTTGTTCGATCTCAAATAAATTTAAATGGGACCAATTGGCACACACCACCTTTCGATTAAAAGAAATTTGTCGAAATCGCTCCACTCAGTCAAAAGTTCTGATGTAACATACATAAAAAAAAAATAAAAAAAAATACAGTCGAATTGAGAACCTCCTCCTTTTTTGGAAGTCGGTTAAAAAGGAGGAGGTTACTCAATTAGACCGTATATATATATTTTTTTTATGTATGTTCGGGGATAACCTCTTCGTTTATGAATCGATTTTGATAATTCTTTTTTTGTTGGAAAGTAGTTATCCCAAGTGTGGTACGATGATAAGGAAACCAGAATCTGATGATGGGATCCCAGAGAAATCGAGGGTAACCCTAGAAAATCGTAGTGACAACTAGTGCGTTTGTTAATTTTTTTCGTCTACTTACGTTGTATTATTTGTCGATGTAATTGAAGTCTGTTTTTTTTACTTTTTTATTTATTTATTTTATGTCAACAACAATAAGTCTAGCCCCGTAAACCATGTTCTTTTTTATAAAACTAGATCAGCAAACAAGGATATGTGGCCCATCGGATGGTAAGCAATTACCGTAGCCTATAGACGCCTGCTACACCAGAAGCAAGCGCGTTGCCGACACTACCCCTCAACCCTCCCCAGGAGCTCTGGCCACTTTTTTCACCACAGGAACACAACACTTCTCAAAAGCATTATTATTTAGCTGTGATCTTCTGCAATATTGAGTGAGATAGTTCCCCAGACGGGCTGTTCCAGATTTTAAGCAGGATATATCTTGCGGTATCCTACCTCACTATAAAAGATACAAGCTACTTAATGTCGATTTTCTTATGCTAATGTGGTACTACACCAGTTAAGCCAACCTTATAGAAATAACTAGGTTACTAAAACACATGACAAAACTGCACATTTAGTAATAACTTATTAACGTGTAAGCGCTAGATAAGAAATGTTGAAATTAATTTATTGGTTAACCTTTCAATAATAGAACAATTATTTTTTTACATATTTTTTATTTATATAAAAAGTTTACATTAGAAATGTAATTAATATTGATCAAAATAAACTCACCTATAATTATAAGAACTTACAATATAGGGAGCTACAGGCACAAACATGAAGGTGGGGCGTAGTAAAGAGGAGCAGGTGGGGCACAAGGGGCTGGCGCTGGAAGAGCGTAGGCAAGAGGGGCAGGGGCCGGGGCGGCTAGGGCACAGGGAGCAGGGGCAGGAGCGGCGAAGGCACAAGGGATTGGGGCAGGGGCTGCTAAAGCACAGGGGGCGGGGGCTGGTAATACCAGTGGAGCTGGAGGGGCGCAGGGAGCGGGGGCTGGTAATATCAGTGGAGCTGGAGGGGCGCATGGTAATGGAGGTAGTCCACATGGTAAAGCTTCTAATAGCGGTGCCGTTGCTACTAGTGCGGATGTCAATACAGTTGGTAACGCTGCTTCCAGCAATGGAGGTAGAGTAGCTGCGATTGAGGCGGACAGTGAGGTCGCTAGAGTCGGGGCTAATACTGCTAGTTCTGTGGCAGGGGCGGCGCACGGGGCTGGTAGGGCCAGAGGTAGTGTCGGCGCTAGGGGAGGTAGAAGAAGGTCTAGCGCTGGCGGCGATAGGCAAAATGGTGCTGGCAGGCATTGCGACAATGCTAGCTGAAATGTTAATTAGTCAATATATTTATATGAACATAGTCACAACATATATAATATAATAACATAATCTGGTGTAAATTTTAAATGAACATTGAAGACTAAAGAAAATAAAACTGCATATTTGAGATGAAATTTTAAGTTACTGATATTCGATTTTTAATGAAAACAACTGAAATAATAGTTTACAGAATTGTACCAATATGGAGGGTAGAAGGTATCAACAATAATAACAAAAGTTTTGACAGCAACTTCCTTTTTCAACCTTCGTTTTAAAAACTGTTTCATCTAAGATAGTAAATTAACGATACCAAGAAAAATGCAAAATCGATTATTAAATAAAAAGTTGGAAAAAAATGCTTACCTGCGATAAAGAAAACACGCAAATTGCAAAAACAGTCTTCATAATGTTTTCTGTTCGCTTCAAGCGACCGTATGGAAGTAGGTCCCTATTCCCACCTTTTTTACCTATTTTTTTGGCTTATCATTCACGCGTACGGTTAGTTTTGTAATTTAAAAAAATTAAGTAATAATGTCGTAAATGTTTCATTACTTTTCTAAAATCGTGTCGCAATGTTAAAAGAAAATTTAACAAAATTAATAAAACACGTAAATTTCGTCAATAGTTGCACGTTCTCCTTAATTATTGCATTTTTATCGTTTTATTAAGAATTTCTATTTTGTGGTTATGATGGATATTTTTTGCGTTCTTACGTATTGTGCTAGATATTTTTGTTTCTTTGGTCCTGACCATGACATGTGCAACGTCGCCAAAAAATTGGTAGTTTTAAAGTGACTGTCGCGGTACGTCCCGTTTAAGTCAAATCGTTGATATTTTGTTGTCTCCCAAATATTCTAATTGTTACTGACATTAAGGATCGGTTTCACCGCCTCTAAATTAGTTATGAAAAGACTTTAACAGCAGAAGGTAGCGAGTAAGCCAGTAGGTGTTTCTCCTCAATTAATAAACTAAAAATTTAAGATTAATATTTACGAATATAAATAGATATCTTATAAATATATTCTAGGCTCAGTTAGTTATAACGGTTGTTACGTTAGTCGATGCACGAATTTCATATTTTTATCTATATTTATTTTCTTATTATTAGTTAAATTATGTACTCCTTCTTATTTTCTAAAACTTTTTGAAACACCAAGAAAAGAAAGTGTCAGTGTAAAAAATTATTTAAAAAATGAAATGAATTTAATAAATTCGATGGTAAATAAGAAAAAAACGAGTGTGCTTTAGACCACACGACTGAAGTAAAACTTACAAAACGTAACTCTCTACTTCTTTCTTCACTAATTCACCCTCTAAACTTCCGTTCACCTCGCCTGACCATACTTTTCGTAACGCTCTCACCACGCATTCACCAGCTGCTTACTCCCTATTCAGATTCTATACATTTCGTACTTTAGGTCAGGATAAAATTTATTATTATCTTGATGTTGCAATTTTCAACTAAGTATATAGTCAGTCCAGGATTTTTTTAGGCTACCAATTTTTAATATGAGTATTTTAGTAGCAGTATTGTTGATGTAAGTTGCACTTTGACTGGTTCGATCCCATTCATGACAAATATTTTCTTTGACATAGGTACAGATGTTCGCCGCGGTCTGGGCGATTGTAATTGTGTCGCGGATTTTTAACCTATGATTCACGTCCAACTGGGCACTAAGACCTAACCTAGATATTACTCCTTCATGTCTGAAAGATATTGCTTTTTTAACGATAAGATTTAAGAACTTTTGTACTTACGTGTTTTGTAATTATTATCTAAGTACTTTATTTCGAAATTATCTATAAAAGTAAATAAAATTGGGGTGTCTGTTTGTAATATTAAAAGAATTACTTTTTACTAAATGCATATGAATGCATACACGATACATATACCAAAATAACATTTTTTACAATTTTTGTCTGTCTGTTCCGGCTTATCTCTGAAACGGCTGGACCGATTTTGACGGGATTTTCACTAGCAGATAGCTAATGTAATAAGGAGTAACTTAGGCTACTTTTATTTTATAACTTTGCGAACTGAACAATATCTTTTTTGTTAAATTCCATGCGGACGAAGTCGCGGGCACAGCTAGTTTCAATATAAAAAATGATAATTTTGACAGTAAAACGAAAGTATAAGAAATAAAGAAAAAATATTTATTTTGAACCCACAAAGATTCATATGTGTTAAAAAAATAACTTAAAAAACAACATCTACCTAAGTTTTGGTTATTATTATAATAATTTTACTTGGGTATCATATTAAAAACCGCAGTGGTGTGAAGGCGCCTAAGCTGTTCAACGGGTTCGATCCCATTTCGGGATGGATATTTTGTATTTTTACAAATGTTAGCTTCCGGTGTGGATGTATGTTTGTGGGTCTCCCCACTGTCTAATTATCACATAATTGATCCAAATGTTTCCAATTTCAATTTCAGAGCATTCTTTGTATTAAAAAGAGCCTGTTTAATTATATTAGCTAAATATGAGTATAGTCATGAACCAAAGATAGGTATTTATTTCGTCATTCTGACGACGTGTTATCGCAGCGGTCACGGGTCGATCTCCGCTCACGACAGATATTTGTATTGACCATACAGATGTTTGTCGTGGTCTGGATGTTTGTGCTTGTGTATTGTGTTTCCGGACCCAGATACAGGAGAAAATCCTACTGGGGCCGTTGAATTTGAAGCGATTATTTATTTTGTAAAGGTAATATAAAATAAAACAATTATAAACGGCATCCGTACAATGTTTATTAATTTTTTATTTAAGTTACAATTTACCGCACTGCTTGCACTTAGTGTCGTTACACGAAGGTGTCTAACAATATACACAAATTAAACATAACAAAAAATGATAAAAAAATATCTGAACCCTTCAAGTTAAAATCTTTTGTGTAGTCCATCTTAAGTATAAAATGGTGTATTTCGAAGTTAAAAAAATCATTTTAACGCTCAAATGACTTTGACAACCACATATGATTGACAATTGCAGTTGACGAATACAAAACAAGTATTTGTCAATTGCGTTGTACGATTGAATGAATGAAAATTAAATTCATTTCATTTGTCAAATACTTTTTTACACCGACATTTTCTTTTCTTGGTGTTTCAAAAAGTTTTACAGAATAAGGAGTACATAATTTAACTAATAATAAGAAAATAAAAATAGATAAAAATATGAAACTTGTATAGACTGACGTAACAACCGTTATAACTAACTTAGCCTAGAATATACAAATCGATTTAAAATTAAAACTATTTAATTTTGTATCGTTCAAAAGTGATATTGTAACTTTTCATTGAGATAAATGTACTATTTTTTATTTTCTGGACTTTATTCTTAGGAACATATGGCCAGTATTTTTTTCTCATAGAGAAAAGTTTTTTGCTGTGTCTTTAGCATTATTATAATAAAAAAAGTAAAAAGAATTTCTACATAAATTTGAACGATACAAAATTTTTAAAAGAATAATTCGTACCAACAATACCGTACCATTTTATCAAAATAGAAACCATTTTATTGGAAAGTACTGTTTTCTGGTTTATTATCGTAATGTTTGTGCGGAATCTAAATAACATTTTATTGTCTAATTTATTAAATTAAAACAAATTAGACTTGATATTGCAATTCATACTTACAGAAGATATATTATTGATTAATCATCAAATAATCACAAACAAATTATAATGATTTAGGTATGAAAAGAGATATTTATGATGTTAGGTAGGTGGGTATTGTAACCCTATACACAGGGTATTCGATTCCTAACTATGTTTTCTCAAATGAGGAGTTCTGTGAGTGTAATAAATCACGTTTCGCGTAAAAAAAAATCCGAGCCCATTTTTAAATTTTATGTTATTCTACATGATACCTTACGTGATCACGTAAACACGCCTTTAAAAGAAAAATTATTAGAGTTTGTTTTTTTCATGTGAAACGTAATCTTTCAATTACGTTCATGATCATAGAAATTTAATAGAAAACTATTAATTAAGAATAAAAAACCCATTGTATTGAAACAAAAACGGCTGCTACAAAAAAAAAAAAAATTCAACTATCATTTTAATTACACATATAAAAATATTCTGCAAATTTTGTGTTTCAACCTATTGCTTTATTAAAATTACTTATTACTTACAATTTGGTGTTTTTTGATGTATTATTTAATTAGAAGCTCTTATTTATGATTTCATATACAATGATATAACATCTTATAAGTATGACATGTTACAACTAGAAATTGTCTAGACTTAGGTCTGTTAACAAATTTAATCAAAATTTCAAATTCAACGACCAAATCCTTTCAAAATAAACTTGTCAAATCTATTTGTAATTTAGTTTTTGTCCTTGTATACTGAGATCTCGTGATAAATACGTATTCTGTCAAGCTTATTTGTGAAATTCATCGTTATCTTGTTTGACAAACATACATCATCAAACTTACTTGTCAAACATGTTTTCGACAAAATTTTCTTCAAAGTAGATTTATCGACAAACAAATAAAATAATGTCTAAATTAATAGGTAGGTAGTAGTTTGACAAACATTTTATTAATAATCAGGACGCTTTAGTTTGACTAAAATAATAATTTTGAGTGACTCATTTTTAATATAATATATTTATGAGACCTTCACACCATTCTTTACTTATAATTATTACATTTTTTATTTTGCTATTTTTTTTATAAAAATCGATGAAAGATACAAAACATTATATTAATAGTCTGTTTCACTGGATGCTGATAAACTTTGTCGGACAGATAAATTACTGGTAAGCTTTATATAACCGTAAAATAGTCTTTAGGACGTATTTAGCTAATAAACTGCAACATTTCTATTTACAAATAGAAATATCTGAAAAATGAAGTTGATTTTGAGAGTACAAATGAAAAATATATCATGATACTTTTATCAGTAACTTGTGAAACAGGCTTAAATACAAACAGGCAAGTATGGTTTGAAGAAATACAAGTAAAACTTTTGCGATATACGCTTTTTTATAACGAAATTTATATCAAACATAAAAATAAATAAATTACACAAATAAATTCGACTGTCGAATCATTTTTCCGCCTTTTTTCTATTGACATTGACAGTTTTACATACTGATTTATTACCTGTAATTTAAAAACTACAAAAATAACGTATAAAAAAAAATTAAGACTATCACTTTTTATATTTTTTAGTTTATTTTCTTTTATTCGAGTTTTTGCCGACCACAGACTATATTATATTGTGCGTTAGTTTAGTATTTACCAGTATGATAAAATATAATTTTGACAGCATTACGCTACTCTGATGGCAAACTTTTTAATTTATAATATTAAATCGGTTTTTCACGAACAATTTAAAATGAAAATTTACAAATATTGTTAATCTAATTAATTTACAAACCGAGATTTTTGTTTAAAAATTACTTGAAGGTTGTTAGAAAAATATTTTGGAACCTGTTTCACCGGTTTTGGATAATAAGTTTATCCTGCAAATAAGTTACGAATAGATTTTAACAGCAGGAGGGGTTTGATTACGAACTTGATATGAGGATTCTGTGATAGAGATTCTAGATTCATAATTGCGAATCGAAAAAAATAATAATAATACATACTGATCTTCTATTAATTTCGATTCATGAGTACAAAGGTTTTATATACATACAAATGTTCAGATTCATACAAAAACCCTGCAAGGGTAACGAAAAATAAAAATTTAAGTATAACATTATAAACATCTTTTATTTCATACAAAAGTTACAAAATTATTATTACTTCTTTAAAATATTTAGACGACTTGCCAGTTTAAACTAGGGATAATCAAATACTTATGAACTAACGGATAATACAAAACCAATGAGATGACATTAATAAATAAAATAAAAAATAAATAAAATAGCCTTTATTGCTGCTTCTTTCCTTAACATTAATACATAACAAATTGATTTAATTAAATTTAACCTGTATTTGAATGATCGGCAACTGGGTGTTTGTGTGGAACAGCTTGTCTGTCGACAAAGGCCTCCTCTAAAGAGTTTCATGTATTCCTATCTTTTGCTAAGCGAGTCCATACCGGACCAGCTATTTTCTTGGAGTCATCTTCCCATCTTTTCGTTTGTCTTCCTCTATTTCTTTAACTATCTCTTAGATATCATTCTGTTACTAACTTAGTCCATTTCTCTTTACTTTCTCTTAACATATGTCCCGTCCAACGCCATTTAAGCTGTCTGTAGACTGTTTGCATTTTTAAATTTTGTTTTCTTTTTGCTTTCTTGCAATTTCACTCTATCTCCTCTTTTTATGCCTAAAATACTTCTTTCCATTGCATTTTGGCAGACTTTTAATTTACTTTCTTGTAGTTCTGTTAACACCCATGTCTGGCACCCATACAGTAAGCATGGCATAATGCATATTTCATATACTTTCTTTTTTCCTTTCATTGGCATATCTTTATCCTTCATTGTTTCCATAAGGGACCAACGCCGTTTCCAAGCATTAATTATTCTTCGTTCTATTTCTCTTTCTGGTTTAATCTCCTCTTTATACATTGAATTATTTTCCATTATCACGTGTTCCCCTTTATGACTTTGGTATAAATTTTTGTAGTATTCCGTAGCAATCCCTAGTATTTCTGGTCTTTTACTGGTTTTAACCCTATTTTTATTCTTCATATTTCGAAGACAGTCCTTTTAGTCCATTTCTTTTAGCGCCTTCTTCATTCCTCGTTTTTTCTATTTTTTTAATGTTGCTAAGCTTTTTGCTTTCCGTTCCTTTCTAAGTTGTTCGTTAATCTTTTTGCTTATTTCTGCTATCTTTTTGCCATTATTATTATTACTTTTTCCTTGCTGTGTGAGTTCTTTTCGTTCTTGTAATAATTACTTGCTTTCAAATAATATCGCTGTCTTACTAGTCATGTTTACTTTTTTAGTTTCCGTTTTTAGTTATTTGACAAATCTGTTCTATTTTTCTTGAGTCGAGATTCTTTTTCACCATCACGCAAGGATATCTTGAGGTTATTCAGAAGTAAATCAGTGCTACCGGTGCACTGCACTAAGATGACATTAAAGTTTAACAATTCGGTAAAATTATTCTTCACTTAAGATTGTTAGGTTAATCTTAAGATTGTTAGGAATAGAGTTATACTAAAGTAGCCGCGTACTGTGGTTTCCCTTACGTTCGTTTGAGAAATAAAAATACTAAAATATTATTTAGCCCACAGCTTTCCCCCGTAAATGGATTATCCAACACAAGAAGAATTTTTCTTTCGGAACCAGTAGTTCCTGAAATTAGCGCGTTCTAACAAATTCTTCAGTAAGGTAAAACAAATTTTATGAAGTTGCAATTCTTGAAGTTTACTATCTGTTGGATACTGTACGTCAGATAGCTTTAACGTTAACCGGTAAAACAGGCACTAAGGTGATACGAATTGATTGATTTACTAAACTACCGGACAAATGTAGTGTCGTCCATCAATCACGTGGCTCGAAGGCGAGGGTATAGGAAAAATTTCGAAATATCACAGAGGGTCCGTAATGATATATCACGTGTATATATTTTTCATTGAACGTGCGATTTCTAAACTAAGTAACCTTAACGTCTGTGTGGACATTCTTATCGTGATGCTTCATCTTCCAAAATGTTATCAGATTCTGCACTTGGTACCAAAAAACACGTGTTTTATGGGTATGGCCATATAATGGGGACTCCCCATTAGGGAGGTTAGTCTGAAACCTCACATATCACCAAGGTAGTTAAGAAATTGTTAAAATCACGTGATGAATGAACGACCCCAAGTCCGGGTCGAAATCGGCAAAAATCATAATAAAGCACAACATATATTATTTACTTTTTTTTTTAATATTTTTATTTACAATGAATTATAAAATATATCTCCTTGTTATGCGAGGTAGGAGTACGTGTCCAGGGTGCCCGGGGCTCTCTCGAGGTATTGTTTGTCTATTAGGGCTTCGATACACTTCTTTATCATTGCGACAGAGGGCGCGAAGGAGCCCCGCGCCTGTGAGACCACCTCCTGTATCAATTCCGTGTGACGAAGCACCTGGGACAAAAGATTTGGGTCAAGTTTTCTCTTTTATATATTATTTTTATTTATATACCAGATCCCCAGGAGCTCTGGTTACCTTACTCACAATAGGAACAACAACACTGCTTTAGCTGTGATCTTCTGTAAGATCAAGGTACTTCCCCAGTCGGGCTGCTCCAGATTTTGAGCAGGCAATTCCCTGCTGTGCCCTACCTTAGTTGAATCTATAATTATTTTACTATTTCTTAAAATATAAGGAAAGTTATAACCTCAAACCCAAAACCCCTATTACTATATTACCTCGTCACAAACTGTATGATAAAAAAGAGTAAGTAGGGACAACAGAGTACGCAGTGTGTGTTAGTCTGTACTCACCTTTCTCTGTTTCATGATGCGTACGAGTGCTGCCTGCAGGTACATTTTCCGATCATCATCACAGTGCGTGCTCTCGGCTGAATTAGCGCCGGAGCCCACCGTGCCTCCGCCTGGTGACATGGTGGGTTATTGTTATCGGTTACAATTCTCATGCCACCGTCATTTCGCATTGAATAGTAATCTACTGTTTTTAGCTTTCTGCATCTTATTACTTATAGTATACAAGACTTCACCTCACTTCACCTGAATACAATTTTTGCAGTTCCGTACAACACTGACTTGGGTATGGATCGCTCACACCCTCTGTAAGGATTCCACTCATATACCGAGACAGGTCTTAGAATGGACTCCTCAAGGGAAAAGGAAACGTGGCCGCCCCAAGCAAACGTGGCGTCGCTCCGTCACCGCGGAGATGAAGAATGTCGGGCTTTCCTGGCCCGAGATTAAGCTGATAGCCCATGAACGAGCGAAATGGCAGCGCACTGTGGACGCCCTCTGCCCCATCCAGGGAACATAGGACTTGATGACTTATTGATGATACAGATACAAAGGCCACAAAAAAACAATTTACGAATAATTAAAGAAATATTGTCAGGTCCGAATTGGTGGTGATGGTGATGGTGGTGATGATGATGATGATGATGGGGGTGATGGTGGCGGTGGTGATGGTAATGATGATGATGATATGATGATGATGATATGATGATGATGATATGATAATGATGATATGGTGATGATGATAATATGATGATGATGATAATATGATGATGATGATGATATGATGATGATGATGATATGATGATGATGATATGATGATGATGATGATGATATGGTGATGATGATATGATGATGATGATGAAAAATTATTTGGTTATAACAGTCGGCTGTTACCCATTACAAGCATTAAGTTGCTTCCCATTGGAGCAGACAACCGGGTGTGTACGTTATAAGATATGTATATATGGTGCGAGTACGAGCCCACGAGCCCACCTTGTCCGGGCGGCGCGGGCGCGCACGTGAGCCGGATCCTCGCGCGCTTGCAGCTGAAGGCCAGGTTGAGCGCCAGCGTGCCGTCCGCGTCGCCCAGCAGCAGCCCCGCCTCCAGCAGCGGCCGCACGTGCCGCGGCCACGCCTCGCCCAGCTGCAGCGCCGACTGCGCCTCGGCCGCCTCCAGCGTGTCCGTCTCCTCGAACAGCAGCAGCAGCGCCACCTGGAGCGGGGCGGTTGAGATGGGATGCGGGGTGTTTATGTGGGTGAGGTATATGTGTAGGGTGACATTTGGGGGGTGCTTTTGGAGTTCCCTCCTATGGTGATGTTTGGGATGTATTCGGGGATGTTTATCTAAGGGTTGCTCTATACAAGTGTTCAACTCCCAACAAATTTTTTTATTCCGTCAAATGAACGGTTCTGTAGTTGTAATAGATCATGTCCCATGTGAAAAATAACCTATTTTTAACCAAATTCAAAAAAAGAGAAGGTTACTCAATTCGACCGTATATTCGTATATATGTTCATCATAACTTCGTCGTTTATGAACCGATTTTAATATTTCTTTTTTTGTTAGAAAGGATATCCCAAGGGTAGTATCATGCTAAGGAAACCAAGATCTGATGATGGAATTCCAGAGAAATCGAGGGAAGTCCTCGAAAATCGTAGTGACGACTAGTGCGTTTGTTAATTATTTTCGTCTACTTACGTTGTATTACTTGTCGATGTAATTGAAGTCGGTTTCTTTCGTTTGCAAGCAAACACAATTACATAAAATATTATATCGTTTCATTTTTTACTAAATATACTTTCGAGATAATTGACATTAGTAGAGGAGGGTATGTATTTATGTGTACTTGTGTGGGAGGGGAGGTTCCCGACTCACCTGTGGCGTGCCGGCGCTAATATGGTAGACACGTTGTGTATATCGGGTTCGAAGTTCACCAGTGCATAGATGATGTAGCCAGGCGAGGCGACGACCGCTAAATGAAGCTCGGTAGAATGACTCGAACAGGCGCGCCGGTCGCTCCAACTGAGCAGGGGGGGCCAAGGGGGCCATGGCACCCCCGAGTGGCCAAGCACCAGCTTGTAGCACCTGCATAGGGGTTCAAGTGAGTTTTATTCGTCGAAAAACTAAATATTTTAATTGAAAATTATTAACTACACTTAACGCGAAAATACTATGAAAACACTATAATAACCCATCTGCGCAGTTTGCCTTGCTTTTTGCTCCGGTGTTTGTGAGTTTGATTCTACCTCGAGTCTAAAATAATTATGAAAACACTATAATAACCCATTAGCGCAGTTTGCAATGACTTGCTTTTTGCTCCGGTGTTTGAGAGTTTGATTCTACCTCGAGTCTGTGTAGTGTGTTTCCGTGGTAAGATGGTCAGAACTCCTGGGAGGGATGAGGCTGCCATCAGGTGGACTGTCCATTTGTTTGCTAGCTTTGTAATAAAAAGTGGTATATCACCTGTATAAAGAAACCAGTGCTGGTTGTGAGGTTGTTATCCCGGAGATGTTGCTGGAACTTCGCGTTGAGATCTGCGGAGACGGCCACGTCCGTGAACATTCGGTGTAGTTTGTTCGTAAACTCGTAACCGCAGGCCGCTTTGAGGCGGTTGATCATCGCTTCTTCCTGGGAAAGTATTCATTTTTTTTTTAGTGAAATCGTAACTGCAGGCCGCAGGTAATTGGTATGAGGTATAAAATGAGAATGGTGTATTTTAAGGTTATTTGTACCTGCAGTGGTCCGTTTTTGGTAAGGGGATGGGTTGGGGGAAGGGGTAGGCGGTTATGTTCAGTATTAAATCAAAAAATCTTCTTTCAAGTAGGCTTCAAAAGCACTAGTGAATCATCATTCCACAGATTTATTTTAAAATGGGTTCGGAGTTTTTTTTTTCATGCGTAACGTGATATATTACACCTACGGAACCTCCCATTTGAAGGGACGCAATTTGGAGTCGCACATCTGTATATTATGCGTAGAAGTTTATTAATTGATAAGTAGATTTTTAGGGATCAATGAGAAGATGGAAATATAAGAGGGGGGGTTGAGTAAGCATAGGTTTTAGAGATAATACAAAAGTATAGTGGCAAAAACTAACCTGTTCCATGGAAGCAGACAGTTGGTGTATCAGCCTCCTAGCCAATGCCCTGGCATAGTGCTTCTGGAAGACATCCTTATCGTCCACGTATTTAAAGACCACGATGGCCGCGGCCAGTTTATCATCAGCATCGGCGTCGGCTCCTCGACGTCGGAGCAGAGCATCGCAGTAGCGGGCCACCAGTTCGGGAGCTCTGGCTACTGTCTCCCCTGGTCTCCGTCTGTTCACCACTGCGGAACAGGCCTGGAGGAGGATGGTATTTTAAAGGTCAGTTTGTATATTATAATGCACTGAAACCGAATTTGAGGACCGTTTGGTCATTAAACTCCCTAATTTTGAGCACATTCCACAAAAAATTATTAATATTTCAATGCGCTGAACCCAAATCAGCAGGTGACAGACAGACAGACGGACGGACGGACGGACGGACGGACGGACGGACGGACGGACGGACCGACAGACAGACAGACAGAGACACATATATGTTGATGCGCTGAATATAAATCTGATTTAGCCGGTAGTGAAAAATTGCTTCGATTAAAAAGTTGCACACAAACAATACAAATAGATATTCTAACCTTATCGAGAGCGCCGACGAAGGGCTGTGCTCCACTGAACACGTCTGCGTACAGCGCGCTATACTTGCTGTGCAGCGATAGCATCGCTTGGACAAAGTGCGTGTGTGCCTGTTGACGATCAAAAAAATTAACATCACGTACTTTATCCTATATAGATATTATGTACACATAATAATAACACTATTAATTAGAGCTTAACAGGAATTATCTTGTTCAAAATTATTGCACTCAAGTAGTGTTGCGTTCTTGTGTAAGGTGAGCGCTCCCAGGGAGGGCTTGGGGTGGGGTCGGTAACGCACTTGCGACACTCCCTTTATTAAAGGTCATCATAGGCTATGTGTGGCATTTGCTTACGATTAGGCGGACTTTACGTTTGTACCTTCGAGGTATAAAAAAAAACGAGTGTGCTTTAGACGTCACGACTGAAGTAAAACTAACGAAACGTAACTATCTTTTCTTCATTAACTTATATATCTCCCTCTCTCGTTTCGTTCGCCTCGCCCGATGACACTTTTCGTACCGCTCTCGACAGGCAATCACTAGCCCACGGGCCGAGCGAACCCCCCCCAGTCACTAAGACACGGCGGGCGCACCTCTTCCTTGCCGCGGTCGGCGTCCAGCAGCGCCAGGCCCTCGCTCACGGCCTGCGCGTGCGCCGCGTCCACCAGCGGGCGCACGGCGGGCGCGCCCAGCGGCCGCAGCAGCGCGTACATGCGGCGCAGGTCCGCGCGGGGGTCGCCGGCCCCCCCGGCCCCGCCCGCGGCCCCCCCGGCGCCCCCGGGCCCCCCGCCCGCCGCCTCCCGCAGCAGGCGCTCCACGTCGCCGTGCAGCGCGCCCAGGTGCGCCGACACGCAGGCCCGCTCGTAGCAGGCGCGCACGGCCTCCAGCGACGACGAGTGCAGGAAGCGCTGCGCCAGCGACGTCTCGCGCTCCAGCCCTGAAATGCGGATTCGACGATTACCTACAAACAATTCAATCATTTGCTTCACTAAATTCCGTCTCTCTAATTTTGTCAAAATCCTTGATCGTGCGTCGTCTTTCTAGACCATACGTTTGTAATGATAAATTAGACGGCAGTATAAAAATCGCGAGAGAAGGAGCTAATGTATATGTAGAAAGGAGGCCAGACTGATTAAATACAATGTAAGTTAACACAATATTAGTTAATGAAAGTGGGAAATGAAATTCTTAGCATTCGATGAATTCACCGTGTACTGACGGTACTTTTTAAACTTAGCATTTAATTGTATGTAACTCAGTGGCGACGGAATTCACAATCAAAAGTCCCAACGATTCCATTTCTAGTGCTAAAAATGTACCTACTAATAAATAAATAAATAAAAAAACACAATTATAGAGTAAAAACTACGAAGAATCTAGAAATACACTAAAATATACTATATTAATTTCTAATTTCGATTTCAAACCCTTACTTTTCCAACTACCCTCCAAAATCTCAGAACATCACCTACCATCAAGCACGTGTTTCATGAAGTGCGATACATCCCCTTCAGCCAACAGTCTGGCGGCCCGACGCGAGTGGTGCGTGGCCGCGGCCTCCAGGAATGGCTCCAGAACCAGCTGCTGGTACAGCTGGAGGGGGCCTCGGACACGGAAGCTCTGGAACCGAAGTTAAATTCGTAAGTTTGAGGTAAATTGCGGTGAATAATAGAGAAAACGGCTCAATTGAAAATATCTTTATAAGTGCTGATGAATTAAAATGAGTGAAAACGGCACCAGTTTTTTGCTACAGCTGGAGGAGGCCTAGGACGCAGAACGACTGGAATACAAAACTGAGGTAGGGCACAGCAGAAAATTTCTTGCTCAAAATATTCAGCAGCCCGACTGGGGTAGTACCTCGACCTTACAGAAGATCACAGCTAAATAATACCGTTTTCAAGCAGTATTATGTTCCTGTTGGTGAGTAAGGTGACCAGAGCTCCTGGAGGGATTGGGGATAGGGTCGGCAATGTGCTTGCGATGCTTCTGGTGTTATAGATGTCTATAAGCTATCGATATTGCTTACCATCAGGTGAGTCGTACGCTTGATTGCCGACCAAGTTATATAAAAAAAAAGTGACAGGTAATTTCTGGAACAGAATACTGGATATGGATTCTCTCTTAACCCCAGACACATGTGAGATTTATTTGTGTGACGGCATTATTTTGTATATATATATATATACACACATATATATATACAGGATGACTGGTGAATTACGATCAATATTTACAGAGGATACTCAGTACATGATTCTCATTCGAATTATGTAAAAAAATAGGTACTTAATTTTTGACGAAATTCCCATAAATTTCAATTTAAATAAATGAAATGTAGACACACTAATTTTCAGCCATAATGGCGGCGCGTGCGGCCTTGGCCTTGTACTGTGCCGCTTGCCGCCGTCCGCCGCAACCCCCGCCAATTCTAATTCCCCCCTAAATTCGATTAGTAGGTCACTAGGTCAGTTGGGCAAGCGCCGCCATAAGGTTTGTACGTCGGAGTATGTCCATCTTTCCGCGCGCGCGCCTAGTGATCGATCTTACGCGTATACCTAATATGTCTCGTATGAATGTGACCTGTTATAAGTAATTAGGTATGGCTTATCAATACACAAATGCAGAGTACTTTAGAGTGACCCGTTCGTGTTATATCGTGTAAAAGACAATAAGTATGGTTCATTTATTACGTAAGAAGATTTAGGGGGAGAGGGGGTCGATCATGTCTTTAGTCTCGATAGTTCTTAGGTAAAATTACAAAAATGCGCAAAGTGAAAATACCTTGAAAAATCGCGGGCAACCGCGCGAGTGCCGACGAGTTGTCACTTGCTTTCGTAAACAACATTCGTTATTTCGTTGATAAATTTTAATATTGTAGTTGAATAATAATTGGATTATTGAAGTGTGTGAATAGTTTCTTTTATTTTTTAATTTTTTTGTTAAGCCTCTGGACTGATAATCTTATGTCGATAAAGATCAATAATTAAAACCAAAGTTTATTACTACCAAAAATAAAAATTATTAGTACCTACCTAAAGTATAAATAAAAATAAACATTGAAACAAACCAAACGTGTATTCATTTTTTCGTTTAGATTCTTACGTAATAAATTAATATTTATCAAATTATCAAGGGGAATATTTATCAAGGGGAAGGGGGTCGGCCTAATCTTATCTTGGTATTTTTGCCTGTCCTAAGCCAAAATTAAAGTATGAAGGGGGATTGGATCATACTGGTTTATCAAAAGTAGCCTGCTACCCTGTTAACACTTGGCGGTGTTTGGACGTAGGTAAACGACCGCGCGATAACTAAATGTACCTATACCTACACACCTGCTTTGTGACGACTGCGCAGCTAGGGCGTCCAGACGACGCGTAATTAACGAGATAACTGTTGGTTAACTTTACTTAGAAGTTTATGAATATTTATTTTATACATAATTTTTTTTCGTCATATATGATCGTCAATTAACACGTCCTCAAATATTGATAGTAATTCACCAGTCACCCTGTATATATACATCCAGATACATTTTTGGCGTCAAGCACAAACTGCGTTATTACGACGTCCCCCAGTTATGCTTACATTTTATATGTTTTTTCTGCGAATGTTGCTTATTTTTTTCATTTTAAATTCCGTGGGTTATATCAATTTCTTTAAATTTCTTTTTTGAGAATATTCTGCTTACAGTTGTGCCCAACCATTTATGAACCCCTTTCATGATACTTATGTTATTGCTTCCTCCATATATCCATATAGCCTCACTTAATGCACCGATTATTTAGCGTCCTATATAAGTAATGATGAAATGAGTGAGAAGTAAGCTGAAATGCGACGTTGCCAGTTTTCTAGTAGGTGTGATCATCTATCGTTAACTTAAGAAATAATTCTATTACGCTCGTTGAAATTTTAACATGTAACGGTCATAGGAACACCTCCAATTTTTCATCTTATAATAGCTCTCTTAATGAGTTGCAACATATATTATATTTAGGCTTTTAACATTTTAATTATTGACGACGTAAGAATAATAATATAATAAATAATTATTTATCGTTGTGTCCATTTGTTATAAGTATTCTTTGACGGTTCGCAGGTTATGTCCACTTTCCTGCGAACCGTCAAAGAATAATAATAAATAATGTTCCCTTATCCTGCCACGGATACTTTCTGTACATTGAAGATATTTAAAAAAAGTGATATGGTCTATGAATACAGGTTACTGAATCGAACATTTTTTTTTATATATTTGTATGTGTCGTTGTGTCTTCATCACGCCAAAACAGCTAAACGGATTTCAAGTAATTTTAGAACATGGGTAACTGGGCATCCAAGAATACGAGGATATTATTTTTTCTTCTTCGCTGACGAATCTTATAGGTTAATTAAGTTTTATAGCCACAAATAGTTGTGCTGCCTGCTTTTACAAACAACATATTATTATCATTTTCAATATAAAAATGTCTCACGGCTAAAATATTTTTTATACAGACTAAATAGTCTAACTACTTAACTCTATTTCACTAGAATGATATACCTAAGTCGTCGTCTGGCAAATTTAAACGTCGTCAAACAATATTTACTTATAAAATATAAAGTATATCTTTTAAGTAGGTTTCTAATTTTTTTTAAGTGGATAACAATAGTTTATTAAACATTATACATATTTACAATTCACAACTTAAGAACTAAATATTTAAACATTTTTGAATATCATATCAAAAATTGACCGCTCCAGCGGGATTCGAACCCGCGTCTCCGACTGACCGTGTCGTGTCGTTCCATAGCTTAATTGGCTAGAGCGCCGACACGGTCAGTCGGAGACGCGGGTTCGAATCCCGCTGGAGCGGTCAATTTTTGATATGATATTCAAAAATGTTTAGAATTCCTAATGTGAGGGTAACACAAAAATAAAATCGTACAAACTAAATATTTACAGATAGTTTTGGTATAAATCATGTCCGCGTGGAATCGTGTCAAGAATGCTGACAGCATTTTCTCGTTGAATCGCTATGCCGATTCTCTGGGCAAAAAAATGCACCAGCCCTCTTGTCACCAGTGGAGGCAATAAGGCGAGGAGTTATCTCATTTAAAAAAAAATTAGCACTGCTACTCCAAGGTCCAAGTGTTTCGACTGCAAATGGCACAAATATGTAATTTGAAATTAATGACGAATACTTGTGCCGATTAGTCGTTTCAGCTTTTTCCGCTGTGGCTCCCGCTTTTAAGGCTGTTTCCATGACATGAGAAGGAGCAAGTGTGTCAACGCAGGTTGCGTCCCACAAAAGCGCCCGTCCCCTTTCCCAGGGAACCAACGTCAATCCATCAGGTCTCTTGCCATCATTGCGACTAATTCCAGTAGGCTCGATAAGAGCAGGAACGTCGATGGTGGCAAGAGCTTTTTTATGGTATCGTTTAGGGAACCGTGGCGGGAAAACCTACCTGAACTCTTGTTACAGGAAAGGCCGTGTAGTCCGAAAGAATCGACCTCTTTTCCGCACGGAGATCTGTGTTCAAAGCACAGTGGAGCTCCCAACCGGAGACCGAGAGCAATTCTAAAACTTTCATTGTCTAAAAGTTTCAAAAATTTTTTTGACGGCATTGCGTGTAGCCTGGATTGGGTCAAAAGCCAGAACAGCTGCAAAAAAACTTCGTATCCTTAATAACAGTATGCGTCAAACTAACGTCCGTATATGTGTTACGTATTGCGTAGCCCTTACCTTATATACGGACGTCGTAAACCTGTATACCTACTATTCGAACCACTACATATTCGACGTCCATGACCAAACCGTCACTAAACAAAAAACACAAATTTTCAGTAGGGGCGCTCAGTAATCAAATAAAAAATCATTGCAAAAATGTATTAAATGTAACAGAACCTTTGTTTTTTCAGATTCAAAGACTGCTACCCAGCCTGGCTTCCATATTCATGCAAAAAAGTATAGATAATGTATATCTAATATATAAAATTCTCGTGTCGCGGTGTTTGTAGTTAAACTCCTCCGAAACGGCTTGACCGATTCTCATGAAATTTTTTGTGCATATTGGGTAGGTATGAGAATCGAACAACATCTATTTTTCATCCCCCTAAATGTTAAGGGTAGTCCACCCCTAAATTTAATTTTTAACTTTTAGATAAATTATTTTATTTTTTATTTTATTATGAATTGGCGTTGAAAAATACATACAACCCTATGTTTTCACCCTTCTACCACCAACCCCTATTTTAAAATAGCGTTTAGCGGCAAGACAACGTTTGCCGGGTCTGCTAGTTAACTTATAGAAATATTTTTATTTTTATGACAAAATAGTGTCACTTTTCCGTTTAATATGTAAATTCAATTCGTAAATTCGTTAAAGCCTCACTTTTTCCTTTTAAGTGTACTTTTATTTTATTTTACTACTTAAGCAGTATTTTGCAACCGAGCGTCAAATAAGCAGCGACACGTGCGTAGCAACTTCGGCAAACTGTTTTTAAATGATTTGTTTTGACTTATTTGAATATTTCAAAACCTTCAAATACAGTCAGTTTGGCAACGTCGCAATAGGACGTCAAATAATCGGTTGTATCGGAAGAGTTTTAGCAGAGTATACGCTCTGTCGATATACGCGCTAGACTAGCGCTGCACCGTTGGTGCGGAATTTCGCGGAAGTTTTAGTTATACAAATGCAAATGTCTCAACGATTTTTTGCCTTCCGGCGATTTTTGTTGTACAGGTAGCTAGAGCCAAAAGGACTAATGGGACATCGATTAAAAAAGTGGCGTCCGATATGCGGACGTCTAAAGGAGGTGGACGCCAGTTTAGATGCATTTCGGCCCATGTGGGACGCCTAATTATTAGCAGGATGTATATATATATATATATATATATATATATATACATATATATATATGTATCTATAATCTATAATATATATAAAAGCGAAAGGTCATTCATCACGAAATCTCCGAAACTATAACACCTAGAAACTTGAAATTTGGCAGGTAGGTTTCTTGTAGAGCGTAGACATCCGACAAAAACGGATTTTACGAAACTCGACCCCTAAGGGGGTAAAACGGGGGTTGGAAGTTTGTATGAAAGTTCTATGTTTTTGAAGTAAGATGCTTGATATTTAAAATGTATGCTCTATAAATGATGAGAAGGTGTTTAAATAATGTATATTTAGGAATCAACTCCCTTTTTGGGTTAAAACGGGGGATGGTAGGTTGACTCACTCATCACGAAATCTCCGAAACTATAACACCTACAAACTTGAAATTTGGCAGGTAGGCTCCTTATAAGACGTAGACATCCGCTAAGAACGGATTTTACAAAACTCGACCCGTAAGGGGATAAAACGGGGGTTGGAAGTTTGTATGAAAGTCCTATGTTTTTGAAGTAAGAGGCTTGAAATTTTAAATGTATGTTCTATAGATGGTGAGAAGGTGTCCAAATAATGTATCTTTAGAAATCAACTATATTTTGGGGTCAAAATGGGGGATGGTAGGTCGATTCACTCATCACAATATCTCCGAAACTATAACAACCACAAACTTGAAATTCGGCAGGTAGGTTCCTTATAAGGCGTAGATATCCATTAAGAACTGATTTTACGAAACTTGACCCCTAAGGGGTAAAATGGGGGTTGAAAGTTTGTATGAAAGTCCTATGTTTTTGAAGTAAGAGACTTGAAATTTAAAATGTATGCTCTATAGATAGTGAGGAGGTGTCAAAATAATGCGTCGTAATCTATATATATAAAAGAGGAAGGTCACTGACTCACTCATCACAAGAACTCAAAAACCGCTCGATGGTCCATCTATCCAGGATGGAGATGATATTTGGCAGGGAGGTAGATTTCAGTTAATAGACGTCTGCTAAGAACGGATTTTGCGATATTCCACCGCTAAGGGGGCGAAGCCGCGGGCACAGCTAGTATATATATATATATGCAGGTATCGCTTCCAATACCTGCACATGTACGGCACTGTGCACGGCGCTCCGCAGGGCGTCAGCGGCCGCGGGGTCGGGGGTTTCGTCCCGGGCCGCGCTGAGGGCTGCAACTAGCCGGGAACTGAGGGCGTCCGCTAGCGGCCACACTAGTACTCGCTCCCATGTTAATAGGCCTAGCTCACCGACCTGGAAACACCAATGTATTAATTATTATTAAAATAAAAGAGCATGCAATAAAAACAGTGATCAAATAATATACATTTGTTTATTGGTCTAATTACAAGCAACACTGCATTCATTGAGCTGTCACAATTAATGAATTTTTGATGACTTTTTAACCGACTTCAAAAAAAGACCTCAATTCAACCGTGTATATATATATATACGGTGTTAAAATATATATATATATATATATATATATATATATATATATATATATATATATATATATATATATATATATATATTTTAATGTATGTTCGGGGATAACTCCATCGTTTATGAACCGATTTTGATAATTCTTTTTTGTTGGAAAGAAGATATCCCTGGTTTGGTACCATGATAAGGAAACCAGGATTTGATGATGGGATCCCAGATAAATCGAGGGAAACTCTCGAAAATCCGCATAGCTTTTTACTGGTGCTACGTGTTAGAAAATTGTTCGTTGGGTTAGAGAGACACCCACAACTCCTAACACGAGACACAAGAGAGAGAGTAAAAAAAATCCTACAGAATCTTGATCTTCTTTTTCAAAAACTCACAAAATCAACTTCCACTAAAGCAAAGCTTATACCATAAGAAACTACAATGACTCACCCACACTCAGATCTTAAGACGGCGAGAGAATCCAACCCAAAAAAGAAAAGAGCAAAAAGGCCCGCAACACACGTCCTGAGCCTTATATACAGCAAACCCAGTGTGTCGCGACACAACTACCCCCTAAGGTGCACCGCAACGTAATACGATACGAGGGTATTCCAAAAAATTAAATCAGTCGCCTAGAAAAAGTAAATAGCAACGCTAGTGCATAACTGTGCTATTATACATCAGCAGGAACGAAACTACGTGCTAATAAAAATATATGCTACAATACCCCCCCCCCGACAGAGAAGAATTTTGCATCTCTGGCAAAATTCTAAAAAAAACTAATGTAAGGAGAGAATCTGGTAAGCTCAGGAAGGGATTATAAAATTTAACTCCAAACTAAGAGAAAAAAAAAATTTTTTTTTTTTTTTGATAGATTAATCATAAGAGATAATCGAATTACAAAAACACCACATATAATTTTGAATTCACTGCAACACTGTCTTACGACCCAATCATACGTCACTAACATACAACATCCTGAAATTCAACTATCAATGTGCGTTAACCGACCTAGACAATTAACGCCCTGACACACAGAGTGACGGTCTATAAATGAGCACCACTCAGCAGCTACTTAAAATTTTTAATTTACCAATTTTTTTTTCTTTTTAATCCATATTTAATACCGTATTCCCGATGTAGGCTTTAGAATGTGCATAACACAATTAGTATCGAATATATATTCGACAGAATAAAATAATATGTGGAATCGCCACCCGTTCCAGAGTTAAGTTGTAACACAACAATAACAACAACTTATGGCGTAGGCTTTAAACAAAATAATATGAGTGAGTAGATACGTTAGAGATGCACCCAACACACACAAATTAAGTTATTGCTCAGTGGAATAACTCAACAAAAATAAACACCAAAAGTACATTAGAGATGTACCCAACACACAACTATCATAAGTCATGTACTTGTATAAGCACAAAATAAAAAAATGAGATCATCACCCGTCTCAAAAATGGAATACGTAATATAGATTTAAAACAAAAAGAAAACAAATATCAATTACCCTTACTACCAGAACTTCCTGTTAACTTCAAATCTTTAATATGCCAAACCCCAAGATCTTTACCATTCATATCCTGTAATACGTATACAAGAGGAGATCTTTTACCAACAATTCGACATTTGATAAATTTAGGCGCTAATTTCTTAGAAAAGTATTTATCTTTATCACTCAAGAAGTAAGTTTTCTTATAAACAAGATCACCAACATTAAATTCCGCAGTCCTACGACGCAAATTATAACTTGAAGTATTTTTTAAATGAGCGGCATACAACCGAAATTGAACTTTATCGAAAATACTCGCCAACTGACCTAAGTTCTCCGCATAACAGTCACGAGGAGTAAAAATCATATTTTCTATACTATCAGAGTCCAAATAATGCGAACCACACGACACTAACTCCCTACCAAAAACTAAAAAGGACGGAGTGAAACCGGTAGTTTCATTTACCGCGCTGTTAATTGCAAATTGAATTTGAGGTAAGTACCTATCCCACGATCTATGATCCTCATCGACAAAGTATGCAATACAAGTTAAAATAGTACGATTATATCTCTCAACCGGATTAACCTGTGGAGTATAACGTGGAGTAAAATGAACATTAGGAACATTATAACTTTTAAGAAATTTGATACACTCATTACTAATGAATTGCGTACCATTATCCAATATTACCGACTGTGGAATACCATGAACTAAGAAAACATTATCCTCAATTAACTTAATTATTACTTTGGAAGTTGCGCGCTTCATAGGGAAAATTAAACAAAATTTTGAAAAACAACAAGTTACAACCAATATATAATTATTTTGTTTTCTACTAATAGGTAATGGACCCATAATGTCAATTGAAATAACTTGCCAAGGACGGACACAATTCTTAGGACGACCCATGACACCTAATGTCAAATGATTTTGAGCTTTATATTCTAGACACTTAGAACAATTATTGACATAATTTAAAACATCTTTATACATTTTCGGCCAAAAGTACTTTAAATTTAATCTTTTAAGAGTTTTAAACATACCCAAATGACCCGCAGTGGGAACATCATGATTAATTGATATTATTTCCGAACGATGTTCCATAGGAATCACCTCCTTCCAATCAAACTCCGATGTTAAATAATTTTTATTTTTAGACAATCTAAATAATTTATCATTTTTAATACAATAATTTTGAAACGATGCTGGCTCATTAGCGCAGCCATTGAAAATATTAAGAAACCATTTATCATTACCTTTATAATTTGAAATTGAAAATATACTACTCACGGGAACCGAACGACTCAACGCGTCCGGAATAACATTATCACAACCCTTACGATGTTTAATCTCAAAGTTAAACTCTGATAACCTAGTACTCCACCGAGCCAAACGCCCCGACGGGTTTGACAATGATAAAAACCACTTAAGAGCACTATGATCCGTGTAAACTGTAAATTTTTTACCATTATCGAGATAACAACGCCAATATTCGACCGCTGTCAAAACCGCCAATGTTTCCCGTTCCGTAATACCATAATTTTGTTCCGGCTTGGTAAATGACCTACTCATATATGCGACAGGATGTTCTTTCCCTTCAAAGGTCTGAGAGAGCATCGCACCAATCCCATAACTACTCGCATCCGTGTGAACTTCAAAAGGTTCGTTATAATTAGGACACCTGAGAACAGGAGCAGAGACCAAACACTCCTTAAGCTTTCTAAAAGAACAATCCGCCTCTTCCGTCCATTTAAATGGAGGTGCACCCTTACGAGTAGAAGTTAATTTATTTAACGGTGCCGCCAAAGTACTGAAATTCTTAATGAAAAGACGATACCACGACGCTGTCCCTAAAAAACGTTTTACACCCTTAACATTGGTTGGAGTGGGAAAATTAACTATTGCAGAAACCTTATCCGGGTCCGTACGCAACCCGTGTTTATCGATTACATACCCCAAATATTTCAACTGACTCCTAAAAAAACGACATTTATCAAAATTAATAGTAAGATTACATTCTTTTAAAATTTCCAATATTTGTAATAAAATAGAAACATGTTCATTGAAATCCGCGGTTGCAATTATTAAATCATCAACATAACAACAAACTTTAACCCCGAAACGGTTTCCAAACAACTTATCTACTAGTCTCTGTTGAGTGGCAGGTGCGTTAGTTAAACCAAACGCCATACGTTTAAACCTGAATGTACCACGTGACGGAATATAAAAAGCCGTTTTATCCCTATCCGATTCCTGAATCTGAGTTTGAAAGAAGGCACTACAAAAATCGATTGTTGACAAATAATGAGCATCCCTAAGATTATCTAAAATTTCTGATATATAAGGTAAACTATATGCATCCTTTTTGGTTACCGCATTCAGTTTCCGACTATCCAAACATAACCGATAGCTACCCGTATCCTTTCCCTTAGGAACCAAAAGTACCGGAGAACTCCACTCACTCTGACAGGGTTCGATGACATCCAACTCAAGCATCTTATCAACCTCCTCCGAAAGAATTCGTTGTTTCTCAGGAGACATCCGATAATAACGTTGCTTAATGGGAACAGCATCCCCCGTATCAATTCTATGAGCAACCACGGTAGTCAACCCTAAACCTTTACGCTCAAACGAAACAGAATGAAACTGATTAATAATGCTATCAACAATTGAACGCTGATCGCTATTTAAATGTTCATAACCCGTAATGACGTCATCCGAATAATTACACAAAATAGATTCTTGTTTAAAACTAACTGAATTAATATATTTCGGACAAATTTTGAATATTTTCCAAAAGTCAATGCCTAAAATGATATCTGAATTAATTTCCGGAAAAACAAAAAATTTTATAAAATGAAGTTGATCTTCGAACGCAACCGGTAAACACAAGTAACCAAGAGAAAACAACTTGTTCCCGTTAGCCACAACCGCAGAAATAATATTATCTTTAAAAAGAGTATAACCTCGTTGTAAGAAATCCTTATAAAAATTACCCCCCAAAATTGATATAGACGCACCAGTGTCTAAGAGACCCGACAACTTAATGTCATCTATATGTATAACAGCATAAGGCCTATTTTCAATACCATTATCATTACACAGAACCGAGTTTAATTTATACGATAAAAAATAAATTGAAATTGTTTTAAGCCAAGAATCCCAATCAGATTTAGAAAAATTAATATTATTAATAGTTTTAACTCGGTTCCAACTTACTCGTTTTTTTTAATCTTTAACCCCATTATTATATTTCGATTTACATTTAACACAATCGGGACGCTTAACATTAGGCTCACCGCAACCAAAACAAAACACAACATTCCGATCCTTAAAACAATCGGCATAAGAGTGAGAAAACGATTTACAACGTTGACAATAAACAGTACGATTCGACGCGCGATCACCGATGGAATTAACGCTCGGCCGAATTTTACTATTGCTATTATTACTAGACACAGAATGTTTACGCTGAGTCGGCAATGATGTATGAGAATTATTGTAAGACGAGTTAGTAGGAGACGAAAATTGACGAGAGAATTTATGCGCTGAAGGAACAAAACGATTAGAATTAAAACGATTATTTTTATTAAAATACCCCTGATTATTAAAATTATTCGAATAATTAAATTTTTTAAATGAACTTTTAAAAACGTTTTTAACTCCAGTATTATAAGCTAAATCAGGTGCAACTAAATCATTCGAGACATTCTGTGGTTCGTGAAAATCTAAAAGTCTACTTTGAACATTTTCATAATTACGACACACATTCCTAAGCTGATCAATTGACGTTATATCCGATGACGCTAACATCCCTGCGTAACAAGGTCTAACGTTGTGTAATAAAATTTCTAATTTAAATTTTTCCTCAGGAGGAGTAGTCAATCTGTTAAACATTTCATCCATAACAGCCAAATAAATTACAATAGACTCATTCACCCCCTGTGTTCTATTTTGAATTTCCCTTAATAATTTGTAATCAAAATCTGGTTTATCGAAGTCCCTACGCAAATACTCTAAAACTACTTTCCAATCTGAAACCCCAGCACACACACTCCTATACCATTTTAAAGCATCGCCAACAAACAGCTGTAACGCAAAATATAAAACTTTGTCATCCGCAATGCGATGAATAGTACAATGCTCCGTAACCCGGCGTATAAAAGAGCGTACGCAAGATTTACCGTCGAATTTAATTTTACTTAAATCTCCTAAACTGTTATGATCACAATGAACCGTTACATTCAAGGGATTACTAGATGATAACGAAGAAACTGTAAGAAATGGAGATTTATTAGACGATTTTAATTTATTAACTACCCCACAATAATTATTAAATTGATCAACACACAAATCGTAAATGTCCCTATTCTTCTTAACCTCATCCTCATCCAATCTGCCAATCCTATGATACAAATGAGCCAACAAATTCTCTGCCCTCAATAAACTATTAAAATTCGGATTAGAATTAATAATTGATTTCACTTTTATCAAGGTGTCACTAATACCGCCCAAATCGGTTATAATATCCAACGGACTGACCAAAATCTCCTCTGACGGTAACAATTCCGATAATTGTAATATTTGTTTACGTAAAGCTAATACCGTGGCAGCTGGCTCCTCATTCCGAACAACCACCTCATATTCTAACTCAGCCTTAGGCAGGGATACGAATTTTATTAAGTGAGTCATCGTAGCACAATAATAAAATTAAAATGAAACAAAAAGTACAAAAAAGTTCGATTTAAATTAATGTTAAAATGTAACAAAGAAGTACAAAGTAAGCAAAAATATTCGTTAATAGAGGGTAGTCAAAAAAAATTTAGTTACGGCAAAAATTATTGAGCAAGAAATAATTAATACAAAAAGTAGGTAACTGAAAATTTTTAGCAAGGAACGATTAACAATGCAAAAACCGTGACTACGCTCGGACAAATCTTTTAAATTCAAATAAAAACTTTTAAATATTAACTTTAAATTTTACACATACTAATATAAATACACAACCTAAACGAAACAGTAATCAAATTTAATTAGTAAAAATGAAAAGTAATAATTTAACACAATTCACAAAACACAAAACACACAAAGACACAAGGACAAGACCCTTTACATACCCAGAGAAAACCACTTGCCAGGAATACGAAAAAAAAAATTGATTTCCAATGCGATACCCTACAAAATAAAATAATTAAAATAATTCACTGACAAACCAATAATTTTAAATATTATAGAATTTACGTTGGGCGCCAGTGCTACGTGTTAGAAAATTGTTCGTTGGGTTAGAGAGACACCCACAACTCCTAACACGAGACACAAGAGAGAGAGTAAAAAAAATCCTACAGAATCTTGATCTTCTTTTTCAAAAACTCACAAAATCAACTTCCACTAAAGCAAAGCTTATACCATAAGAAACTACAATGACTCACCCACACTCAGATCTTAAGACGGCGAGAGAATCCAACCCAAAAAAGAAAAGAGCAAAAAGGCCCGCAACACACGTCCTGAGCCTTATATACAGCAAACCCAGTGTGTCGCGACACAACTACCCCCTAAGGTGCACCGCAACGTAATACGATACGAGGGTATTCCAAAAAATTAAATCAGTCGCCTAGAAAAAGTAAATAGCAACGCTAGTGCATAACTGTGCTATTATACATCAGCAGGAACGAAACTACGTGCTAATAAAAATATATGCTACACTGGGTGTACCGATTTTGATGATTTTTAATTTAATCGAAAACCGATGTTTATCATGTGGTCACATTTAAATTTCATCGAGATCTGATTACCGCTTTTGGAGTAATCTTTGATAATGCGTATTGACTTGACTATTTTTTCGTCTACCTACGTTGTATTACTTGTCTATATAATTGAAGTCGGTTTTTCTTCGTTTGCCTGCAAACACAATTATGAAATCTTGGAAATGAAAAAAGATAAAATATATAATAATAATTTATATCCATACATATATTTAACATACCTCGAGTTGTCTCATGTCATGTTCTGGACAGCTGACTGTAGCTGAACCGTAAATGATCTCGGCGTCTGAGACCTGAAATTTGAAAATGTACATTTCATTTTTTAACTGACAACAATTTAATCCCTTCATTACACAACTACACAAAAGACGTTCCTCAAAAGAAACACCGTTTTTATATTTATAAAATATAAATAAAAATTTAATAATGTGTGTTCGTTTCAACTCCAACTTCGTTTTAACTGAGGTAGCAGGAGCACAGCAGGAATTCCCTGCTCAAAATATGGAGCGCCTTAAAGAATCTTACAGAAGACCACAGCTAAATAATACTATTTTCAAACAGTATTGTGTTCCTGTTGGTGAGTAAGGTGACCAGAGCTCCTGGGGGGGATTGGGGATTGGGTCGGCAACGCGCTTGCGATGCTTCTGGTGTTGCAGGCGTCTATAAGCTACGGTAATCGCTTACCATCAGGTGAGCCGTACGCTTGTTTGCCAACCTAGTGATATATAATAAAAAAAAACTCCAACACGGGGCTGGTGTTTACTGTTTAAAAATCATTACCGCTATATTTAAAAAATTAAAATGTTTATTGAATGGTTCAAATTATATTTATTTAAAACAATAAAATAAATTGACCCTTGCTATCCGTATAGGTCACTGCTCAACGTTGTTTAACACAATTTCTTAACGAACACCTGAACAGGTGAAAATATGGACCGACATATGTAGTACT
Organism: Melitaea cinxia; assembly: GCF_905220565.1. Lineage (NCBI taxonomy): Eukaryota > Metazoa > Arthropoda > Insecta > Lepidoptera > Nymphalidae > Melitaea > Melitaea cinxia. The sequence goes on from NC_059423.1 coordinate 7,872,616, forward strand.
TTACAACCGTTAAAACTTGGACGAGATCTGGACTTACACATATAAAAAAAAAATAGGTAGTGGAACCTACCTTCTGCCTCTTGACATGTTGTAAGTTGAGGTAGGAGTAGAGAGAGTTAAGATAGGAGACTCCTTGACTGTATTCGTGCCACGCTGTCACGTATCTGTAAATTAATTTTAAACTTTATACCTGCAAGTGTTTAAATTAACAAAAAACAATTTGTTAAGGGCAAGAAAGTCAATAAGCTACGGTAATCGCTTACCATCAGGTGATAATGTATGTGTATATAGTTTATAAATGGTATGTAATGTATGTGGTTTTATTTAATGCGTCTTGTATCCATCTATATCATCATCATCACCACTTTAGCCTATCGCAGTCCACTGATAGATGTCTAAAATTAGCAATGATTGAGTAACTTGTATACAAATATTTTTTGTTAAATTAGCTTAGAAATGTCTATTCATCATCATCATCATCATCACAGCAGCCTTTCCCAGTCCACTACTGGACATAGGCCTTCACAATTTCGCGCCAAAAATCGCGTGAACTCATGTGTGTTGCCCATAGTCACCACGCTGGGCAGGCATGTTGGTGACCGCAGGGCTGGCTTTGTCGCACGAAAGACGCTGTTGCCCATCTACGGCCTGTATTTCAGAGCCAGTATGTAGTAATTATAATATAAGTTCCAAGGTGATAGTGGAACTTTTTTATCCCTTAGTCGCCTCTTACGACACCCACGGGAAGAGAGGGGGTGGCTGTATTCTTTACTGCCGTAACCACACAGCGTCTCCATCCGTCTATATATCGATACAAATTTTTACCTCGTAAGTAGACCATCGTTATAATCACTACTCTCGAGGACAGCGTTCCCTTTGACCCTCTGCAGGAGTCCACCCACGTGTTCTTCAAGAAAATTTCTGGAAACGAAAACAAGATGATTAATAGCCAAATAATATTTACTTGTTATGTGTATAATACCATACAGATTTTGATCGGGCGTTTGTGATTGTATCTGTTCTTGCTGAGGTATGGCATAGAAGGAAAAATCCCGCCCAAAACCTGGAGTAGCCCGACTGGTGAAGTACCTCGACCTTACAGAAGACCACAGCTAAATAATACTGATAAATAATATTATTATTATATTCCCTACTAAAAGTAACGATCACTATCACGTATATGCGATAGCAACCGGGAGCGACAGCTTAACGTGCTCTCCGAGAGACGGTGGGGAGACCCACAAGGACAGACTGCTGATGATCAGAACGGTAAGAAATATTTGTATAGATACAAATATCCATCCCAAACGGGAATCGATCCCGTAAACCATCGATGTTTTAAGCGCCTACACGCACCACTACACCAGACCGCTTGTTAACATTAATATAAGTATACTAGCTGACCCCGCAAACGTTGTTTTGCCATATTTGTTATTAACCCCCTTAATCCCCCCCCCCCACCTTATAACTTCGGGGCATGAAAAATAGATGTTCGATTCTCAGACCTACCCAATATGCATACAAAATTTCGTGAGAATCGGTCAAGTCGTTTCGGAGGAGTTTAACTACAAGCACCGCGACACGAGAATTTTATATATTAGATTATTTACATAATTATGTACTATCCATGTCTACTGTCAAAGTCTTTTGTATAGACTGTTTCTGTTGTAGGCTCAACTAATTGTGAGCTGATTATTTTACTTCTGTGTTTATTGGTAATTGTTTAATATGCGTATTCTAATTAAGTATGAAAAAAAAAACCGTAAATTCGCCTAAATCATAATAAATAAATAAGAAAACTTACTTGGTCTCATCGTAGAGTCGGTCAGCGAGAGGCTCCGGGTGGGCAACGCATAGCGCGTACACGTCAGAGAAACGAGTGTTCCAAACACCTCTTTCTACAGAACGGAGGGCTACCACCCCAGCCACCTGAAAAGAGGATTCATTATATTGCAATTACCCCTTTTGACTTTTACCCCCACTTCGAAGGGTACCATAAGGTTCGTCCATTAATCTTGTGATACATTTTAGCAACTTTTAACGCCTACTCTCTTGAATTATAATAATTATACGTGGCGAGATTTCAGCCCCCCCCCATACCCGAAAATCACGTGAATTTCCTTGTATGTAAAGTAAATTGAAATTTACAGAATATTGTTTTTAAATGCTGTTATACCATCTGATAAAATTTTGTATCACGATGCCTACATCGTGATACAAATTCTTCTACACAGGGATCAAAGTTACAGGTGTTTGTGGATTGTTTTTTTGTTTTAGAAAATGACCGTTTAACAAAAAGTAAATACACGTGATATATCAGTAACCCCTCGCCCTCCTCGTGATATTTCGTGAAGTTTAAATGACCCTCCCCCCTCGAGCCTCACGTGATGGTTTCTCAGGAGCCTCATGTTAAAAGACCTAAGGGCTCGTGGTATGAACAAATAGGGGTAGTAAAGAGGGGAGGGCTTTCGAGTCACGTGATTAACGGACGACCAGACGACAAAATATTTGGATAGATACATATAGGAACTGTTCATAGCACTCGCGTAGTAAACAATCGTAATACGACAGAACACTACAGGAGGTAGATTCATATTTATATAAAACAACACTAACGAAAACGTAAAATATACTAAAAAAATAAAAATTCATTCGATAACTTCATTTGAAAATGACTATTTTAAATAATATTACTAATTTAAATAGAATATTCATATTTATGTCATGACTGTGTATTTTAAAATCAACCAAAATGATAACCAAACATCATCTTTATTCGAGTAGGCTTCAAAGGGCATTTGAATTGTCAATTTATAAATAACTAGTTTAGTTATTTATTTTATTTACAGAAAAAAAAAATAGATACAATTTTTGTGATAGACAGTGCAGCAAAAACAATTAACAGTTTAACAGTGCACTGTGTTTCTAAAGTAATAATATTAAAGTACATACGATATTATATTCAACATAAAAATACGATATAAAGCTATACAAATATAGATTATAATCATTACAGCCTATACAGTCCACTGCTGGACATAGGCCTTCACAAGTTCACGCCAAAAATAACGTGAACTCATGTGTTTTGCCCATAGTCACCACGCTGGGCAGGCGGGTTGGTGACCGCAGTACTGGCTTTGTCGCACCGAAGACGCTGCTGCCCGTCTTCGGCCTGTGTATTTCAAAGCCAGCAGTTGGATGGTTATCCCGCCATCGGTCGGCTTCTTAAGTTCCAAGGTGGTTGTGGAACCTTGTTATCCCTTAGTCGCCTCTTACGACACCCACGGGAAGAGAGGGGGTGGCTATATTCTTTAGTACCGTAGCCACACAGTACTAAAAATATGATATAAAGCTATACAAATAATAGATTATACAAGTGAATATAATTGGAAAGAAAAAAAAATCAACATCAAGTGGTTAAAGAACAATAATAATTATAATAAAAATAATAAATGCGGCCATTCCATTCTCTCTATATATTGGTCTAAAAAGAATTTTTAAATATGTTTTTCGAGTTTTTTTTTTTTTGAATTTTTTGTTTTAAATTTGTTGGCAGATTATTTATTAAGAAAGGAACAATATATTCAAGCGTAAGTTTTTTATAAAAACTACTATGTCTAGGTATTTTTAATTTGTGATTTGTAATATTCCAAATTTTTCTTTATATATTTTTTTAATTAATATTTTATTTTGACCCTACAACATTGTTTTGCCCTATACATTAATAATATCCTTAATCCCCTCCTTGTAACTTAGGGGAATGAAAAATAGATGTTGGCCGATTCTCAGACCTACCCGATATGCACCCAAAATTGCATAAAAATCGGTGCACACGTTTTGGAGGAGTTTGGCAACAGACAACGCGACACGAAAATTTTATATATTATACTAGCTGGCCCCGCACACGTTGTTTTGCCATATATGTTACTAACTCCTTATACCCCCCCTCCCCCTTATAACTTAGGGTTATGAAAAATAGATGTTGTCCGATTCTTAGACCTACCCGATATGCTCACAAAATTTCTTTAAAATCGGACCAGCCGTTTCGGAGGAGTATTTTAACTAACATTGTGACACGAGAATTTTATATATAAGATTTGTTTTAATTAACTAATTATAGTTAATAATTATAGTGAAGCTACCGCCGATTCGGGATGTAGGTTCTGCAGAGAAGAATCAGCAAAGAGTTCTGCCGTCACTCTTTTAAAGAAATGTGTTTTACTGTAAAATTTGAATTAAGCACTAATAATTAACTACGGCCTATTTAAAATATCCTCAAAAACTCATTAATGTTGGATTCTCGACCGTGCTGAACAATTTAAGTGACTTTTTCATTCCACATGACATTGGCAAAATTATTACTCGTGCCGTCGAGATTAGTCGGAACTGACAGACAGACAAAAATTGCAAAAAATGTTATTTTGGTATGTATATCATGTATAAATCCATATGCATTTCGTAAAAAAGCTGTTATTTTAATATTACAAACAGACACTCCAATTTTATTTATTTGTAAAGATGGGTATTAGGCAAAAAGTTACACACATACATTAAGTTAAGCCTACTTTAGTAACAGACGATTTTATCTGTATTTTAAACATATTTATTATACTTATAATACTCACAGTTTCCTTAAGATTAGCCCAAGTTTCTTGGAAGTCAACATTCCTAGGCTTTAGAGACATCATTTGGATGTAACTTCATGTACCTGGTAACAAATAAACATAACACTATTACATTCAAAATAATAAACTTATATGAAAACATTTACTTTTCGCTTCAGCCTGTAATATCCCACTGCTGGGCAAAGGACTCTTTCCCCATGCAGAATTTCTTATTTTAGTTAATGATAATAATGTTTACAAAACATATTTCCAAACTTTACCTATTACAATGAAATAAAAATGAATACTAAAGAAATTATATTACGGTACCTTCACAATTTGATAAGTATTTTTTGCTACAAATATTTATTTATATCTACCCTACAAACTCCAAGCAACAAAAAAAGGAACAATTAGTTTCTAGGTGTAGTTTAAAATTAATTACTAAGTATCTACCTATCTATCTGTATTAAGGAGAAGCTACTTTCCTTCCAAGAATTCTATAATTATATATACTATAAGTAACGATCGCTACCAGGTGTACATGATAACAACCAGGACCGACGGCTTAACGTGCTCTCCGAGGCACAGTGGGGAATCCCACAAGGACTGCACGAGCACCCAGACCACAGCAAACATCTGTATGGACAATACAAATGTTTGTCATGTGCGGGGATCGAACACGCAACCATAGGCATAGGCTGGTATACCAATTAATAAATTAAATATTCCAGTTTTATGTCATTAACCGCCTGTATCATCAGTTGTGGATAAGGTTTATCCTGCAAATAAGTTACGATTAGACCTTAACAGCAGACTGTATAATAGGCCATTAGGACCTGTTTCACGTCAATCAATAAACTACAACTTTTGAATATATGTTCGAATATATCTCATAAATACAGTGGAATTCGATGGTGAAAAAGAATAATATATCAAAAACGTATGTGTTTGATATGGTCAACTGTCAAATAGCGTTATCCACAACTGGGAAACTGGCTCTAAAAAGCATTAAGTACTGTTTAAGTTTCTTTCAAACCAAGTCTAATATAATGTATATTCCTAAAGAAGAATTTTTTTCTCTTGCTTCAGCCTGTAATAGCCCACTACTGGGAATAGGCCTCTCTCTCCTTTAGAACTTTTGTAGTTCGGCCTAAATTGTAGTCTATTAGTTGGAGTTTACTTTTAAAAGTAACATTTAAATGTTGTCGCAGGAATTGTGAAAAATTTGAGACTTGACTAGCCTTGGAAATTACCTCATAAGCTATTATATTATTACTAATAGTGTAATTTTTAGTCTAAACTAACGACACGATAATTTTGTAAGTCATTAATGTTGATAATAACGATTATTGAAATGAAAAGTAAATATTAAAATCTTAATATAATTTTGTTCCTCCCGTGACTATGATTGCTGTAAAGTATCCAAAACGTCAGGCATCTACAAAAACTTAATAAACCGCAATTAAACCAGAAAAAGTTGTTAGTAGTTAAGTTGTAGTTATTACTGTGTGGTTACAGCAGTAAAGAATATAGCCACCCCTCTATTCCCGTGGGTGTCGTAAGAGGCGACTAAGGGAATACACAGTTCCACTACCACCTTGGAACTTAAAAAGACGACCGATGGTGGGATAACCAACCAAATGCTGCCAATACACTGGCCGAAGACGTGTTTGGTGCGACAAAGCCAGCTTTGCGGTTATCAATCCGCCTGCCCAGCGTGGTGACTATTGGCAAAACACATGAGTTTACGCCACAATTTCGGGCGCAAACTTGTAGAGGCCTATGTACAGCAGTGGACTGTGATAGGCTAAAGTGGGGGTGGTGGTGCTGGTGGGTTAAGTTATAAAATAAGCTGAGTTTGAAAGGTTAGGTTAGGTAGTATATACCTAATAATAATATAATTATTATTTTTATTTGCATAAAGCATGACATACGTTATAAAATTTTGTTAATAGATTACATATTTAGTTAAAAATAAAACATAAAAATTTATTAACTATTAAAACTAATATCAACAATTATGTTAAATTTATCGTATTGTCAAGTAAAAGATTATAATGTACTATATATCATTTCAACAAGTTTAACATTTTTGAAAATTATACTGTAAGATGTCAAATAAGCTTTTACTATATGTTCTATAATTGTTTTCTAATGTTTATGCAAATTTTCAAAAAAATACGCCAACCCACATTGGAGCAGTGTGATGGATTAGGTTCTGATCCTTCTCCTATATGGGGAAAGAGGCCTATGCCCAGTAGTGGGATAAAATAGGCTGAAGCGAGCAATGCAAATTTCACTAATTATAATGAAACAACTTTTTCAGAATTTATCGTGGTTTATTAGGTTATTTACATGCCCGACCTTTCAATACTTAACAGCAATCATGGTCACGGGAGGACTTTTAGTATCTATAAATTGAGAAGACTCATAGTTTAAGCTGCCTTGGCGTTGTTGTCAAAAAAAAAATTGTTTTGTCAAAAATTTTTAAATATTGAATAATGTCATCTGTCAAATAGCATTATCCAAAAACGGTTAAACAGGCCTGTTATTTGTATATGAGAGATGAACGTTGTCAATTGGTGAAACAGTTCTGATAAATATGTGAGAGAGCAGAAAAAAAAGTTTTTTAATTAAGGTGGGTAGTTTAAAAACCTATAAATATCATTGAGATAACAATAATATTATTAGAAATTTTATTAATCAATAATTGTGTTTGCTGGCATATGAAAAAAAAACCGACTTCAATTACATCGACAAGTAATACAACATAGGTAGAGGAAAAAATAGTCAAGTAAATACGCATTATCAAAGATTACTCCAGAAGTTGTAATCAGATCTCGATGAAATTTAAATGTGACCACATGATAAACATCGGCTTTCGATTAAATTAAAAATCATCAAAATTGGTACACCCAGTAAAAAGTTATGGGAATTTTAGTGGGTTCCCTCGATTTCTCTGAGATCCCATCATCAAATCCTGGTTTCCTTATCATGGTATCACTCTTGGGATATCTCCTTTTAATAAAAAAAAGAATTATCAAAACCGGTTTACAAACAACGAATTTATCCCTGAACATACATTTTAAAAAAACGTATGATCGAATAGAGTAACATCCTGCTTTTTTGAAGTCAGTTATAAAACAGTTATGATCAAAAATGTAATGCTACACTAATGAAAATCACTCGATAAATCAATGAATCGAGTCACGTTTTTGGACACGAGATGGACGAATTTTATAACGAAATACTTTCAAACTAGGTATATTGTTCCATATTTATAAATAAAAATATGAAAACGAAGTTCATTTGATCACTTCAGAATACAAACAAAAACGAAATAGGTCGTATAAATTTGAAAAACCGTGTTAATTTCATACAGTATATCAAAATCGCAGACTTCAAGTCTGGTCATTTTGGATATGCTTAGGAACCATTAGAAAGCAATTGTATGGAGATTTAACTGTTGTTCCGAGGGTCAAGCACTCCGGCTTGCGTATAGAAACAAAGTTGGCATCGTGACAACAACGAACAAAGCTACACAGCGATCGGATCCAAATTAGTCAGCGAAATTTTAACAACAAAAATAATACGCCATTATTGAAAATATTGATATGAAAAATGAAATACTCACTCTATTACTGTGTTTAAGTCTGAGCAGCTTCGACACAACTTTAAATATACTTTAATCTGGTAATATATAAAACATAATCAAATGAAAATAATTACTGAAGTTCGCTAGTTCGAGCTATATTCGATTTGACGTTTCGCTTTCTTAGTGATTAGGTTATTTTGACAGCTGTATTGAATTGGATTCTAATCATTTTAGCCGTGAATATGTCGATTTTGTGTTCGGTAATTTTTTTACTATTCGGATTTAAAAATTAAATTAATAAGATAGATAAGTATAGATCTTTATATTATTTTTGGTAATTTCTGTCTTATTTGACTATTTATTTTAGGTTCGAAGCAATTTTACCTTTTATGCTCACGCTTATGCCTCCTATGCAAGGTTTTTTAAATACTAGTTGCGAAGTTTCTTGACGGTTTTTCTGTGCAGGATTTATTTTACCCAATCGGATGTACAGTCGAAAATTTGTAGTTACAATTATGTCATTTCTTGTTATGGTTATACTGCCTGTATTATTATTTAGTCTTATACTCGTAGTTTTCCTCCATCATTAATAAATGAATGAATAAATTAACTCTTCCCCTTACAATTGTAAAATAAAGATAGGACTTTGGATGTTAAATAAAACAAAAAATTCAAAGACATGTTTTATTGAAAATATTTGAGTATTACAACACGAAAAATAAATTTACATTACATTTAAACATATACTTAGAACTAACTCATATTTATAATGTCTCTTTGTAAATACTTATTTAACTTTAACTAATAACAACAGATTATATTATCTATGAAATATGATTTCATTTAATTATTGAAGTTTACTTGTTACGAAACGATATAAGTTCTGTGGTATGAAATAGTGTGAAACAGTAACGCTGACCTGCCCGGAGGTAAGTTTTATCGCGAGAGTTAAATATATTTTTAAATATTGCGGTAATTCTTCTAGGAGTATACTCCAGTCGCGTGTCACAGCTGACACACAAACTTTTATATAATATTTTTCTAAAATTTACTATGCGTTTATATTTATTACTTAAATGTAATATATTTTTTTTTGATTTCGTATCTTTCTTTCTCAAAAAACTCAAATTATCTTAAAATATGTGACTATCTTAGTTTTTAACATTGATAATACTGTCCTAAATAAAAAAGACTAAAAATAAAATAAAAATAACGCACTGGAATGTATTTCTTTTGAATTATTGAAGAGAGCGTTGATACAATTTATATAAAGAGTGTACGTAGTATATGTACTATAATAATGTAAACATATAATAATTTCATTATTATATTTATTAGTTTAAGGTTCCTTAGGGTTAGTAGTCATCAACTTTACAGAACTCAAAAAATGAATATAAAAATTAGATACGGTATCCCCAAATCGCCGCTATAGTGTGGACTAACTTAGTTTGATACTTGTGAAGTGAAAAAAGTTGATAATTTACTATATTAAGCAAATATATATACATTTAATAAAACACTTTTTTCGGATTTTATCGCGGTTTATTGTTAACTTTTGACAGTCCTCCCGTGACCATGGTTGCTGTAAAGTATCCGAAACGTCGGGAATCAAAAGTTAACAATAAACCGCGATAAAATCCGGAAAAAAGTGTTTTATTAAATGAGTAAAATTCGCGTAAACGTTAGAAAAAAAATATATATATATACATTTATACTAAATTAATAATTAAATTTAAGTTAGTTCGTGCCATGCCATAACGGCAAACTTTTTATGTACTTCAAGTGACAATAAATGTACTTTATTTTTGTCTACAAATATATTTATTTCCCCTTGAAACCAATTTTAATCGACTTCAAAAAAAGAAGCTACAAATTCAACTGAATTTTTTATGTTTCAAAAGCTGGTGCTTATCACGTGGTCCCGTTTAAATTTGAAATGGTGATTTATGAGAAGGTTTTAGGTTATATTTAATATAAGTATTACATTGAATATTCGTCCTATATCTAAGTTGTATTTCTTATCAATGAAAATTGAAGTGAGTTTTTTTTTATTGCAAGTAAACACATTCTAATAGCTAAATTAATAGTTTTTCATAGTACTCTCGATTATGTTTTAAATTTGGTTTCTTTACATTCAATAAGTCTTTCGTAATATCATAATAAAAATAACTTATCATTGAAAATATCAAACTAAAAATATATAAATTAAATTCTTAAAGAATTTTTTCTAATTTTTTTTAAAGTTTCATAGAATTTCCTAATTTTTTTCTGAACTATACTATAATATCGTAGCTACCTATTACTTATAAACAAAGTTTTTATAGGGTTGCCATCTGTCTGATCTGTTCAACCAGTTAGAGTGCACTTTTAAGAGATCATTAGGGTAATCAGATTCAATAATCGTTACGTTAATATATTTTATTGTGGTCTTAAAATTATTATAATTTAAGAGAGATCTAAGCTTCTAAAACTTCGTCACTGTGTTATAACTACACAATGATAATTATTTAATAACATAATATCATAATTTTTTTTCTATGTTATTGATTATTTTTGACTAGAAATTACAAAAATATTATTAAAGGCATCACAATAGTGTTAAACATAATTCTGTTTCGTCACCGAAAGAGATTATTTACTATGAAAGTTTTGTTAGAACATAAAAATCTCATTTATAATTTGTCTATACCCTACCATACAAAAAAAAAAATTAACTACATATAAAAACTATGATAAATATAATTTGAGTCGTACAAATATAATTACATTGTTTGTCTCTATAAAAAATATTACTACATTGTCTATACAAAGGCAAATATTTATAACGTTTAAAGCATTTTTTTTATCATTTTTTTTAGTTAATTAAAATACAAAGAATCTTAACTAAAGACATTAGCATTCAATGGTGTGACAAAAATCATCATTGGTTTATCCGCACACCGGCATTCGACGTCCTACGCTCACAATATCAAAAATAAGTAGCATAATTATAACAACTTAACAGTAGCATACGATCAACATTTTTACACAACTACCCTCCAAGTTTTACAAATCAATCAATCACAAAATAATACAGTCGCAGTAGCTTGTGGATACACACGGGGTGATTTACATCGAACGATATTATTTAATGTTTATTTTTATTAACGATAAGAAATATTGTTTTAATCTATATTTTATATTTGTTCTTGTAATTTCATTTTTTTTAGTTAAGCTGGTAGGTCGTTTATTAATTTTGGTATTTGGTATTGTGGTAGTTGTTTGCCATATAGATTATTGACAGGGTACGATAGTTGAATGATTAAAAAATGTTGAGTAGGACTAGATTCTAGCCATTTTCTAGTCTTTATTTAAGAAACAAAAAATTGTTATATTACTTTTAAAATAGAAAATACGGAGATAGAAAAAAAGATATCATTTAGCGACATTTTTTTTATAAATTTCATAACTTACTAGTAATTAAATAAATTCTTGATTTAACTTAAGCTAGTGCCTTTACGTTGGTTTAGGAAAAGCGAAATAATATCAGTTATTGTATAAATAATACTCTCATATCATTAAGGTGATATGGTTTTTAGAAACACACTGTAATGTTTTTTTTTTTTCATAAGTTGTAAACAACCCTATGAAAAGAATATATCATAAACCTCATAAGAACATGGAAAAATTCAGACCAAATTCTCATATATTCCATAGCCATAACTTGGTATGAGTATATTTTGGTCTGTATTTGCCATGTTTTTAATTTTATTGTCAAAGTTCCATATGGAACTATTTGATTTCCGATTAGCATCGATTATACCATAAAATAAAGTAAAAAAGATAAATATATTCTTAAACATAACTCCAGTAGTCTTCAGAGTAAACTCCCGTCACGTTTGGGAGTTAACAGACACTTTTTTTACTATTAATAATACGAAATTTATGAGTATGAGACCTTAATCATATAAATTGGACCCTAATTATATTTACAATTAGATATTAGTATATCTAAATCGAGTGATAGTATCTGTAAAATGAGTTGGTCATTTTATTGGCAGATTTTTGGCATATTTAAGAAAGTTACTGAATTTAAGTACTATACCTATGGTAAGGCGTAGGTACAGGAGGTAGCTTTCAAAAATAGTCAAGCCTATTATTAGACAATATCTACAACATTTGAAAGTGATCTATATATAGTAAAGTATTCTTTGACCGACTTCAAAATGGGGAGGTTCTCAATTTGACTAATTTTATGTTTTTTTATACTACTAGGCTGGCAAACAAGCGTACAGCTCACCTGATAGTAAGCGATTACTGTATATATATATATATATATATATGTTTATAGACGCCTGTGAAATTAGAAGCATTGCAAGCACGTTGCCGATCTTATCCCAATCCCCCCCAAGAGCTCTGGTCACCTTACTCACCACAGGAACACAATACTGCTTGAAAGCATTATTATTTGGCTATGATCTCCGTAAGGTCGAGGTACTCCCCAGTTAGACTGCTCCAGATTTTGACTATTATTTTTTTATTCAAGAACTCTGAGAGATTTGACGAGTAGTTTACTTAATAATGCTCACACACTTCAGCCTATCGCAGTCCACTGCTGGACATAGGCCTCCCCAAGTTCGCGCCACACATCCCGGTCTTCCGCAATCCTCATCCAGCCTACACCGGCAATTTTACGTAGATCGTCGGTCCAACGGGCCGGAGGACATCCCACACTGCGTTTGCCAAGACGCGGTCTCCACTCTAGGACCCGTCTACTCCAACGGCCATCGGTCCTGCGACACAGATGACCAGCCCACTGCCACTTCAACTTGCTAATTCTGTGGGCTATGTCGGTTACTTTCGTTCTCTCGCGGACAGTCTCATTTCTAATCCTGTCTTTGAGAGAGACCCCAAGCATAGCCCGTTACATTGCACGTTGTGCGACTTTAAACTTGTGGACCAGTCCCTTGGTCAGTGTCCACGTCTCGGCTCCGTATGTTAACACAGGCAGGACGCATTGCTCGAAAACTTTTGTCTTCAAGCATTGCGGAATCTTCGAAGTGAAGACTCGACGGAGTCTGCCAAACGCCGCCCAGCCCAACCGAATCCTCCTATCGGCCTCCTTCTCGAAGTTGTTGCGGCCTAGTTGGATAGTATGGCCTAGGTAAATATAATCCTGAACAACTTCGAGAAGGGTACCATCGACCGATACCGGTATCGGTATGACTTGGTTGTTAAACATAACTTTCGTCTTATCCAAGTTCATACAGAGACCGACACGTCGGGAGGACTCGTTTAGGCCGGCCAGCATTTGGCCTAACTCATCCAGCGTCTCCGCAAAGATGACAATATCGTCGGCGAAACAAATGTGAGAGATGAATTCACCGTTGACGTTGATGCCCCGTTCCCCCCAATCCAAAGTCTTAAAAACATCCTCTAGCGCAGTGGTAAACAGTTTCGGTGATATTACATCCCCCTGTCTTACCCCGCTTAATAATGCTCATTTGAAGGAAATTCTTTTCTTTTTGTTTGTTAAAAAAACAATTATTTAAAATAGGTTTCTTAGTTTTTTTTTTAGGAATTTAAATTATATTACACATTTGAAAGTCAGTCAGTCAATGTATTGCAGTCCAGTGCTTCAGCTTTCAGCAATCCTCATCCAACCTACACCGGCAATATTACATAGATTGTCATACATTTGAAAGGAAACACGTTACACAGTAGAAGCTTCAAAAAAGTTTTGTTCAAAGTATATTTTATTTGTTTGGTTTTTTTTAAAGTTTATGTTTGGTGATGACCACTTTTGAAAGTACCCTCCTAAATTTAAATCTTTGTATGAGATAAGTATACTTGCAATTACCTGCCAATCATTTATTACAGTCATAATAATTATAACTTACTTTAATTTAACTAATTATACTAGCTTAATCAACACTTACATTAGTTATTTTGGTAATAGCGGGAGCGCTTATAATCTATTTTATCTGACTTCAAAACAGGAGAATATTGTCATTCGACTGTATTTTTTTTTCGTGTACTTGTAACGTGGTCCCATTTAAATATGAAAAAGATCCCAGAAATCCATCATCATCATCATTCATTCATTGATCATTAAATTGATACCATTTAATTTTGATGACGCGTTGGCGCAGCGGTCACATCACTGGCCAGGCGTCAGGGTTTTACCTGATTAATATACCCCTCATACGTACAAAGCGCTTCGAATCATCTTTTTTAATGCGCACGGCCAAGGAGTGGAATTCCCTGCCGGCGTCTGTATTTCCGAGTTCATACAACCCGAACATGTTTAAAGCGCGAGCGAACAGGCTTCTTCTGGGCGAACTGGCTCCATCTTCGACCTCGTCTCTGCTCTAGAGCTAGACTGGGGTCAAGAGTAAGCCCATTATATAATAAAAAAGGGTCCATTGAGTGTTAAAATTTTTTTTTATCTGATGACTTATTTTTGACTTATTCCTAATAATGCCTAATAATATTTAAATTGATATTTTATCAACTACCCACATCTTGACAATGTAAATTGTAGTCGTTTTTTTTCGTTTGCGAGAAAACGATTAAAATTACACTTGTATGTAGTTTATAAACGCCCCCCGAACACACACATTAAAACCAACATTTGTCTACATTAAGACTACATAAAAAAAAACTCTAGAATTATGCTAGAAGTATTCTATAAGTCTAAGAAGTAGGCGTGGCCGGTACATGCGCGTCCAGGGCATCAGAAACGCGAGAAGTACGACGTTGCCAGCGAGATGGCACATTGCCAGCGTCCACTAGGGAAAGGGGATTTGTTACCCTCGAATTGCCAGAAATATGAAAGTGCCAGAGCCAGTGCTATAAAAATTATGAGGATTGCAATGTGACAGTCTATTCTATTACATTATAATTGTGTCTTTACTGTGTAGGATTATAAAATTTTAGAGAGTTGCCAATTAACTAAGGGCCGGTTTCGGCTTTTGTAAAACTAGTCCTTAGGGTTCGGTATTACCAGGTGATCATCTTTAGTCTTTCCATCAGGAACTAACAGTGACGTAGTGGGGGGGGTAGAGGGCAAAACGCCCCATGCTACTCGTAAAGGTCCGCAAAACAAAAGATTTTCTGGAAATCGCGCTAAAATGGGAACTAATACAGACTGTTTTGGCTCGACTAATGAACTTTAACGTTTGGATTCATAGTTTCAATCGATCGAATCGATGGAAAAAAATAATAATATATCAAAGTTTTATCTGTTGGATACCGTCATCCTTCGATATCGTTATCCACAACCTGTGAAACAGACCCTGACTCTTATGAAATTGTGTATGTGCGTGCTTGTGTGTGTGCTTGCATTACTATGTGTGTATTTTATAAGTTATTGTTATAATTTATAATTGTAATATTGTTATCTACAGCAGTAGGAGTACAAATTCGATTATAGAAAAATAACCTAACTATGCTAATGATTCACTAAATGTTTCTACATGCTTCAATAGGCTATATTACTTCACTCTACTCCTCACCGTTATCGCTGTTCTGGCTGATCAGCTGTCTGTACTCGGTCGACAGTCTTCGTCTGCCATGTTCGTATTTTGCCTCCTTCGCAAGGAGCAGTTCTCTCTGAATCTGTATCTTGAGTTCCGTTGGTACGTCCGGTATGAAGAGTTGCATTAATCCGGTTAATCCGAATACCACGTGCTAGAGAAAATATTAGAGGTTTTTGATATAAAATATTAAATATCGGCTAATATTAAATTTCGGCTTAGCGTTGATAACACGATTTTGATTTTCTGTTGTCTGCCGTTTTATTATAACCCGTTAATACGAGATTTACACATAAGGTGTTCGACTGCTAACTACAACGGTGCTTCAAATGAGGGGTACTTTAAGAGTTATAGTTCATATTCCACGTGAAAAATCTTAGCCATTTTCAAATCTAATTGTCTTTATATATGAGCTGCTTCGGCAAGGTTATACATAAACTGTCCCTTCATTGTAAAATTTGGTTGATGGATGGAAGACTATCCATTACAAACATACAAAAATACACTCACTTCAGCCTATCGCAGTCTACTGCTGGACGTAGGCCTCCCTATGTTTGCACCAAACATTATGTCGCAAACTTACTTATTTTGCCCATAATCACCATACTGGGTAGGTAGGTTGGTGAACACAGGGCTGACTTAGACGCACCAAAGTCGCTACTGCCCGTCTTTGGCCTGTGTATTTGAAAGCTAGGAGTTGGATGGTTAACCCGCCATTGGTCGGGTTTTTAAGTTCCAAAGCGACTAAGGGATACGGGTCCACCTCGTTCTCGTCCGCGCCCCACTCCTCGCGGTAGTGTCGAACACCTACAGTTCACACCCCTACCTCGAACACGACGACGAAGGCGAGCCTGGCCGCGAACACGTGCCAGTAGTGCGGCGACAGGCCGTACGGGTCGCTTTGCTGCGGCGGGTTGCGGTAGCCGCGGTACGCGCACACGGCCGGGTCCACCTCGTTCTCGTCCGCGCCCCACTCCTCGCGGTAGTGTCGAACACCTACAGTTCACACCCCTACCTCGAACACGACGACGAAGGCGAGCCTGGCCGCGAACACGTGCCAGTAGTGCGGCGACAGGCCGTACGGGTCGCTGTGCTGCGGCGGGTTGCGGTAGCCGCGGTACGCGCACACGGCCGGGTCCACCTCGTTCTCGTCCGCGCCCCACTCCTCGCGGTAGTGTCGAACACCTACAGTTCACACCCCTACCTCGAACACGACGACGAAGGCGAGCCTGGCCGCGAACACGTGCCAGTAGTGCGGCGACAGGCCGTACGGGTCGCTGTGCTGCGGCGGGTTGCGGTAGCCGCGGTACGCGCACACGGCCGGGTCCACCTCGTTCTCGTCCGCGCCCCACTCCTCGCGGTAGTGTCGAACACCTACAGTTCACACCCCTACCTCGAACACGACGACGAAGGCGAGCCTGGCCGCGAACACGTGCCAGTAGTGCGGCGACAGGCCGTACGGGTCGCTGTGCTGCGGCGGGTTGCGGTAGCCGCGGTACGCGCACACGGCCGGGTCCACCTCGTTCTCGTCCGCGCCCCACTCCTCGCGGTAGTGTCGAACACCTACAGTTCACACCCCTACCTCGAACACGACGACGAAGGCGAGCCTGGCCGCGAACACGTGCCAGTAGTGCGGCGACAGGCCGTACGGGTCGCTGTGCTGCGGCGGGTTGCGGTAGCCGCGGTACGCGCACACGGCCGGGTCCACCTCGTTCTCGTCCGCGCCCCACTCCTCGCGGTAGTGTCGAACACCTACAGTTCACACCCCTACCTCGAACACGACGACGAAGGCGAGCCTGGCCGCGAACACGTGCCAGTAGTGCGGCGACAGGCCGTACGGGTCGCTGTGCTGCGGCGGGTTGCGGTAGCCGCGGTACGCGCACACGGCCGGGTCCACCTCGTTCTCGTCCGCGCCCCACTCCTCGCGGTAGTGTCGAACACCTACAGTTCACACCCCTACCTCGAACACGACGACGAAGGCGAGCCTGGCCGCGAACACGTGCCAGTAGTGCGGCGACAGGCCGTACGGGTCGCTGTGCTGCGGCGGGTTGCGGTAGCCGCGGTACGCGCACACGGCCGGGTCCACCTCGTTCTCGTCCGCGCCCCACTCCTCGCGGTAGTGTCGAACACCTACAGTTCACACCCCTACCTCGAACACGACGACGAAGGCGAGCCTGGCCGCGAACACGTGCCAGTAGTGCGGCGACAGGCCGTACGGGTCGCTGTGCTGCGGCGGGTTGCGGTAGCCGCGGTACGCGCACACGGCCGGGTCCACCTCGTTCTCGTCCGCGCCCCACTCCTCGCGGTAGTGTCGAACACCTACAGTTCACACCCCTACCTCGAACACGACGACGAAGGCGAGCCTGGCCGCGAACACGTGCCAGTAGTGCGGCGACAGGCCGTACGGGTCGCTGTGCTGCGGCGGGTTGCGGTAGCCGCGGTACGCGCACACGGCCGGGTCCACCTCGTTCTCGTCCGCGCCCCACTCCTCGCGGTAGTGTCGAACACCTACAGTTCACACCCCTACCTCGAACACGACGACGAAGGCGAGCCTGGCCGCGAACACGTGCCAGTAGTGCGGCGACAGGCCGTACGGGTCGCTGTGCTGCGGCGGGTTGCGGTAGCCGCGGTACGCGCACACGGCCGGGTCCACCTCGTTCTCGTCCGCGCCCCACTCCTCGCGGTAGTGTCGAACACCTACAGTTCACACCCCTACCTCGAACACGACGACGAAGGCGAGCCTGGCCGCGAACACGTGCCAGTAGTGCGGCGACAGGCCGTACGGGTCGCTGTGCTGCGGCGGGTTGCGGTAGCCGCGGTACGCGCACACGGCCGGGTCCACCTCGTTCTCGTCCGCGCCCCACTCCTCGCGGTAGTGTCGAACACCTACAGTTCACACCCCTACCTCGAACACGACGACGAAGGCGAGCCTGGCCGCGAACACGTGCCAGTAGTGCGGCGACAGGCCGTACGGGTCGCTGTGCTGCGGCGGGTTGCGGTAGCCGCGGTACGCGCACACGGCCGGGTCCACCTCGTTCTCGTCCGCGCCCCACTCCTCGCGGTAGTGTCGAACACCTACAGTTCACACCCCTACCTCGAACACGACGACGAAGGCGAGCCTGGCCGCGAACACGTGCCAGTAGTGCGGCGACAGGCCGTACGGGTCGCTGTGCTGCGGCGGGTTGCGGTAGCCGCGGTACGCGCACACGGCCGGGTCCACCTCGTTCTCGTCCGCGCCCCACTCCTCGCGGTAGTCCGACGTGTTGAACACTTCGCCGGTTTTTCGTTACCGAATTAATATAAATTTGCTGATATACAACGTGTTATTAAACTGGCGTCCTTCCGTTTAGAGCCGCACGGAGGTAAGTGACGGCATTTCGTTGCTACGTGATTTTAAATCAACAAAGTTAAAAAAATGTTGAGATGACATGAGAAAATCGGCTATAAATAACCTACCTAACTTTAAAACTCCCGTGACTCTGTCATTGCCACGATACTAACATACCGGACTAGAAAACAAGTCAGGCTCAACCAAATCATGTATCTGGACCGGATCAGGATAGAATTAGGCACGCCAGATCCGGCAAGCTCTATCAGGACCAGGTCTGGTCATAAAAACAAAATATATTTAAGTAAAAAACATAAGATGAAACAAGGCTGTATGTTCTTAGACCTTTGCTTTTACAGTTATTTAAACAAAAACAATGAATTTATGCTTACATTATTTTTGGAGCGAAACGATAAGTGGCCTGTCATTTTTTATTAAAACATCTATTTTTCAGTTGTTAACCATTAGTTGTATCGTTTGTTAAAAAACCGTGTGAAAACGTTAAATTAATGGAGCACGAGTAACGTAAGTTGTATCGTTTGTTGAACTTGGAGTCGAGATCGTTTTTATTTTGAAAATAACTTATGAAACGTGAAAATAACGTGTGAAATATGAAAATAGCATGTGTAATGTGAAAAAATGCGCGTGAAATGTGAAAATAATGTGTGAAAGCTGCAAAATTCTTCTTCTAACCTCGAAACTTTAACCATAGATATCTCCATAACCATGGGGTTTCGAAGTGTGACAGTGGTACCAGGGGTAGCGTTCCCCACCCTCCTCTCTCCCTTCCCCCCACGGTCCCAAAATTCGGTTTTTCCTAATCTAAAGCTTTACCAAATCTTCTGCGTTACATACCTTATCCAGTCCAGATCGGGCACGCCCGGTCTGGTCCTGCTAAGGAACGCGAAAAAATTTCTACTCGGGGTATAAACGACAGTAACGTTATAAATAATAATTATCATTCAATAATTTTATTAATATTGTCACTGATATCACAGTTAAATGAAAGGACGCCAGTTTAATAAGACGCTGTATAGGTTGTTACTTATATGTATAACGTTAGAGTTTATCGTACCTGACCTGACCTATCCACGCAATAAAATAAATTAGAAAAACTTAAAAAAAAAATAGTCAGTTATAGGTAAAAATGACCTTATTTTGACGAAACAAAACAAATAGTTTATCTTAAAATTCGTAAACTAAAAATAAATGATCAATATAGTTCGTTAAGAAAATCGAATTATATTCATATTGTAAGATTTTAAATTAACGCAGCAAACGTACGAGAAAAGAGGTAGTCGGGTATGAACACTAATGCCAACGACATCTACCCGCAAACTTCAGTTTCGTGAACAAAACATTCGTAGATGATGTCAAAATATGTGGTGTCATGGGACACCGGGTAGGAACGAAGTTCCTTCGGATAGTATAGAAGTAACACAATTTGAAAAAAAAATGTTGAATTTTATATATATTTTCTTCTTGGTTCTTGATTTTTTTTTTTCTAATTTTCTTGATTGGTTTTTAATTAAGTACATAAAAGTATTTAGGAAATTTGGTATTTTAGAAAATAACAAATACCGTAAAATAAAATAAATCAAACAAAATAATAACAATAATAATAATTCAAACTATTAAGTGGAATAAAAAAACACGTCTTTATTTCTTTTTTGTCGACAGTATAAAATTACATAAATAATTTAAAAAAAGGTTACTAGTAATATTTTAGTTTTACAAAAGTCATATTATACGGTCGTGTGACTGATATTACGTCACTTCCGTTATATATTTTCTTACGGTTTTAGTATCATTATCATTTTTTCAGTTCGCTCGCCCAGCCAAATGTCAAGCCTGCCGTAAGGAACTTCGTTCCAATATCGAGCTCCGCAAAATAAAAACAAAAACTTGGTAAAATAATTTAACAATATTACTTCTTGCTTATAATAATGTTTTACTCACATGATAATGAATGATCAATATACCCGGCTAAGGTATTGTCTGGCGAATACACGTACTTGTAGACCATACGTGGTATAAAATCACTTGTATACGCTATTACGAAGGCCTGAAATAAAATCATATTTGTGTCTTACTAGACGACATATAGTCCGGGAGCCAGGTACGAATTTATTCATTTATTTTATTTATTTATTAGAAATTTTTATTGAAAATTTAATATTTTTTTCACGTTCAAGCAGGCAGCTGACGTAAATCCACCATGTTATGGTCAGTGGACTTCAATTCTCCTTCAAAATATTACGTAAACTATAATCCGACAAATTTTAAATTGTGAGGAAATGACTAAAAAAGTTTTTTTTCTCCATGCGTGGGAGGTGGCAACTGCTCACCCCACCCACGGAGTCGCAGCTGACGGTCGTTAATATTCATAATATAAATATATAATGCATTTTACGAAGTTTCGATTCGGAGGAAATTGGTCATGAAAATTTGTAACTGGCTCCCGGACCATTAAAGCTTATGTGATAAGACACAAACTGCCTAAAGGTTTTAAGTGGGTGGTAAGTTGCGTCCGTTTGTTATATTTCATTATCATTTTTATTGAAGTAAAACTTCTTTGCACGCTTGACTTGGGAAGTAAGCTGGTGAATGCGTGACGAGAGCGTTAGCAAAAGTGTGATCGATCGAAGCGAATGGAAGTCGAGAGGGAGATATAAGTTAAATGGAGCTAAAGAAGTTTTACTTCTGTCGTGTGCTCTAAAGCACACTCGGTTTTTTTTTAACTTTACATTAGAAAAATAAGCGTTTTATTTTAACATACAATAAAATTTTATGTTATTAATTATATTGATGGCGTTATCTTGTTATCTACATTTATCAACTTTCCAAGCGACGGAACTAAATTCTTATAAATGTTATAAATTATTACAACTTTAAGTTTTACAATTTTATTTTAAATATGTAGAAAAAAAAACTTACATTAGAAACAACTGCAGCGTACGTTATACCGCGTAAGATTCCGTACCTGAAAAATATTTAAAACATACTTGAGTTTGCTTGCAAATATGAAAAAAAAACGCTACGATCACAGCACCGCTTTCGCTTCGCTTTTTGTACTTGACTGTAATATTTTTTGATGCAGTGAAGTAAATAAAATTAATAGACGGCGAGTTGGCACAACGGTCGCAGCACTGTTTTGTGGCTATCGCGCTAGCGGTTACGGATTCGATCCCCGCACATGACAAAATTGTTGTATTGGCCATACAGATGTTTGCCGTGGTCTCGATGTTTGTGCAGGCCTTGTGGGTCTCTCCACCGTACACGTGATAGCGATCGTTATTCACAGTAGGGATATATCCACCAAGCCGAATCAGAGCTTAATCCACAGCTCTGATCCTTCTCCTACATGGGGAAAGAGGCTTATGCCCAGCAGGGGGATATTACAGGCTGAGGTAGAACATAAAAAAAAAACAGTTGGAGCTTTTGTACACAAATATTGATGTATATAGAAATTTCGTGTCACAATATATGTGGGCGATAAACTCTGAAATTACTGAAACAATTTTTATCAAATTTTGTAAGCATCTGTAATTTGGTCCAACTTGGGAAATAGGGTAGTTTTTATCTCATTTAGACCCAGTAGGTGGCGCTATCGGTATGTAAGCAATCAAATTTAATAGCTGTTTTCCGGGCAAGACAACGTCTGCCGGGTCAGCTAATAATTATATATTTCATAATAAATATAGAAACTTACCATGCACCAATATCTTCAACTCTCTCTGCCAAGGGTCTTCTGGCTTGCGTCACCATCTTGTAAGCATCCAACCTTATTTCAGCGATGTTGTTCAACAGGGCAAATAGTGGGGCGAGGGGGAAGGCCGCTACGAAGAGCGTCACGAAGCCATATTGTAGGACTGGTGATTGAAAATATCAAAATTGAAAATCAAAAATAACTTCATTCAAATAGGCTTCAAAAGCACTTTCGAATCGTCAATCGAGGTCGACGAAAAACAACAGAAGTGCCGCAGGGCGTTGCTGACCCCACACCCGAGCTTCCTCAAGAATTTTAGTAATCTTACCACAGAAACACAAGAGTACTTGATAGCAATGTTATTAGCTGTGGTCTTCTGTAAGGTCGCCGCGTTGGCGCAGTGGTTACAGACATGGATTGTACCTGTTGCGCTGGCGGTTGCGGGTTCGATCCCCGTACATGACAAACATTTGTATTGGCCATACAGGTGTTTGCCGTGTTCTGGGCGTTTGTGCAGTTCCTGTGGGTCTCCCCACCGTGCCTCGGACAGCACGTTAAGCCGTCGGTCCCGGTCATTATCATGTACACCTGATAGCGATCATTACTCATAGTAGGGAATATACCCGCCAACCCGCATTGAAGCAACGTGGTGGATTAAGCTCTGATTCTCCCACATGGGGAAAGAGGCCTATGCCCAGTAGTGGAATATTACAGGCTGAAGCGTTCTGTAAGGTCAAGGTACTCCCCAGTCGGGCTGCTCCAGATTTCCAGAAGATTCCCGCCGTGCCCTACCTCAGTGCCCCACACCACGTCACACCACCCACTCACTCATCTCCAGATACTCGTCGAACAGCGCGAGCCGGCCGGGGTCCTGGAGGTGGTAGTCCTGCTCCCAGGCCATGTGCGCGTGACTCCGGTCTCGTGTGATGGCGCGGTGTGATCTCCTTCGCCACCAGTTTTGCAGTTTCCTGTCATCATTATCATCATTACAGCCTATACAGTCCACTGCTGGATATAGGCCTCCACAAGTTAACGCCAAAAATAACGTGAACTCATGTGCTTTGCCCGTAGTCACCACGCTGGGCAGGTGGGTTGGTGGCAGTTTCCTGTATTATGCCCAAAATAAGTTATTGATGTACTCGATACCACGATCGTGAAGTGTGAAAGACGACTTGGCGCTTGATATTCTGGAATATGTCTTGGTTCTGGAATATGACTTGATATTATGGAATACTTTGACTAGGTTAAGGTTGCGCATAACACTGAGTATATTACCTAAGTTTGTAATGTACCCAAATTTTATTTTATCGTTTGATTTTTTTTTGCTACCTTAGCTATATTTATTGTTGTCGAGTTTTTTTTTTGAATTTATTTTTTACTAGCTGCTGCACGCAACGTCGTCTGCATGAAAGCTATACAGCACCAAAAATACCTACGATTATACCTTTTAAAATAACATTCATTTACCCGTTTCTTCTTTGCATTTCATATCTACAGAAAAATCTCATAGATGGCGTTGCTTTAAAATTGTCTTGTCTACTTATATTCATTTAATTATGTTTATCGGAAGCTAACTTATATAGCATGGTTATAAACATACTCGTAATAACAACAACATTCAAATATGCGTCGTTAGATTACACGTTGTTACAGAATGCGTTGAAAAACTAAAGGTTCACTGGTTGGTCCTCCTAGGTCGTGATAATATGTAGCCTATATGTTGACCCGACTTCTTGATAATATTCGTGCCAAATTTGAAGTAAATTCATGCGGTACTTTTTGAGTTTATCCCGGACATACATACAGACAAATAGACAAACAGACAAAAATTCTAAAAACTATATTTTTGGCTTCGGTATCGATTGTAGATCACACCCTTAGTATTCTTTTAAAAAAATATTCAATGTACAGTTTTGACTTTCCTACAATTTTATCTATTGTATAGATTATTTTTGTAAATGACATTATTTTGACTTTCGTTAAGTGTGTATATCACCTTATGACGAAATAAATGTTTTCATTTCATTTCATGTCTTATTAGCGGCATTCCACGCGAAGGAAACCACTAAAAAATTGTCTATGTTTCCGATTTTGGTAATTTTCGAATACGCAATACACGGTGACTTCGTGGTGATATGGATGCGTTGTGTGTACAGCGAGGGTAGAGTTATAGTGTCGCAGGCGTCCATAGGGTACGATAACCCCTTATCATCAGGCACTGTGCGCTTATTTGACCGTCATTGGATAATAGACAGGTGCCTCGGAGAGCACGTTAAGCCGTCGGTCCCGGTTGTTATCATGTACACCTGATAGCGATCGTTACTCATAGTAGGGAATATATCCGCCAACCCGCATTGGAGCAGCGTGGTGATAAGCTCCAATCCTTCTCCTACATGGAGAAAGAGGCCTATGCCCAGCAGTGGGATGTTCAAGCTGAATCATATCATTGCATAATAAACAATAATTGACTTATGAGTTAACACAAAAATACAGTCGAATTAAGAACCCTTCCATTTTTTGTTGGTTAAAAAGAGACAATACTGTATTGTCGTCACTGTCATGTCATAATGCAGTAGATTAGTTTAGAGGAATTTATGTAGGAAAATAAGATGCACATACGGATAACCAAGTTCAACGAAGTTATTAAAGCACTGCTTCCCGATCATGATGATAGCCAATTGTATGCAAAGTTCAGAGAGACATCCGGCTGGATCGCATATATCTCCTTTCAGTTTAAAAAACTCCGATTTCCTTGCTTGATCGTCTCCTGGGTAGTCAAAAAAACGACCCTGGAAAAAACATTTTTAGGCAATTTTCTGGTAAACGTACACAGTGGATTTTTAGAAAAATCTAAGTAATATGTACGATTTTTATTTTTGTGTTACCCACAATTAGGAATTCTAAACATTTTTGAATATCATATCAAAAATTGACCGCTCCAGCGGGATTCGAACCCGCGTCTTCGACATACCGTGTCGACGCTCTAGCCAATTAAGCTATGGAACGATATACTCGCCAGAGCGAAACTTTTGATATGATGATTTTTACTTTCGGTTTAAGCAAAAAAAAACGAGTGTGCTTTAAACCACACGACTGAAGTAAAACTTCGTAAAAACGTAACTCTTTCTTTTTCCATCTTCACTAACTTAATAGCTCTCTCAACTTCTTTTCGCCTCGCCCGATCACTTTTTGTAGCGCTCTCGTCACGCATTCAGGAGTCGTTACTTAAAAAATAATTGCCGAAATGTATGTGCATATAATAGTAACTACCTAAAGCTTAGGTTAGGTTCACACACTTTAGCCGATCGCAGTCCACAGCTAGACATAGGCCTCCACAAGTTCGCGCTAAAAATGGCGCGAACTTATGTGTTGCCCATAGTCGCCACGCTGGGCAGGCGGGTTGGTGACCGCAGTACTGGCTTTGTCGCACCGAAGACGCTGCTGCCCGTCTTCGGCCTGTGTATTTCAAAGCCAGCAGTTGGATGGTTATCCCGCCACCGGTCGGCTTTTTAAGCTCAAAGGTGGTAGTGGAACTGTGTTATCCCTTAGTCGCCTCTTACGACACCCACGGGAAGAGAGGGGGTGACTGTATTATTATTATTAAAGAATATAACCAGGTAGGTTAGGTAAGGTAAAAATTATAGTTACTAAATACTGCTCACCTTAAAAAATGCAATATAAATTAGAGACGAATAGAAGTTGATGAATTCGAAGAAAAATATCTTGAACGTATAAGAGTCCTCGTACTCGGTTTGTGTTCTCGGATTTTCCAGATTCGTTAAGTACACAGCCACTTTAGCGTATATCTAAAAAAAAAAAAACGATGTAGGCTTCCTCAGTCTTGTTCTATTTATTACGTCTTTTGATAAAAGTTGTCTGGAAGAGATCGCTCTTGTGACAAAACAGCCTATTGTGTGGATTTTTGTTTTTATTCGACAATTTTTCTACGCATAATTGATGATATAAATTAATATAGGTATACTAGCTGACTCGGCAAACGTTGTCTTGCCGCTAAACGCTATTTGAAAATAGGGGTTGGTGGTAGAAGGGTGAAAATTTAGGGTTGTATGTATTTTTCAACACCAAAATCATAATAAAATAAATGATGTTTTGTTCTCAGACCTACCCGATATGCACACAAAATTTCATGAGAATCGGTCAAGTCGTTTGGAGGGGTTTAACAACAAACACCGCGACACGAGAATTTTATATCTTAGATTGGGTGTACAATATACTTCATTTGTGTTACATTATATTGTCCTATATATGTAAAAAATTACCAAATATAACTCTCTTTTGTCTTTTTATAAACGCTTCACACTCAACGCCGCCCACTGGGATTATCTCCAGTATCGGGGGCCCGGAAATATACATAATATATGAGCACAAACGCCCAGACCACGATAACATCTGTATATCCAATACAAATGCATTATCAACAACCGCCAGATGAACAGCCACAATCCAGTGCTGTGACCATTTTGGTTAACAAAAGTAAAAAAAATAAAACAAGAATATTATAATAATATTACCTTAAACAAAACTATCTACAGTACCATTCAATAAACATGATTTTACCTACATTTTAATATATAAATGAAAATTACCTGTCACTAAAAAGTACGTGTCCAAACTTACCCGTGTCAGAAGCATAATCATAGTCAAGTTGATCATCGCGGCCGTCATTGCAGTGAAGATTTTCGCGTGTCTCTTTAAAAAGAACCCCGTGCCTCCATAGATGACTGACACCATTGATATCCTATATATTATGGTGCCTAGTACTGCTCCCATTACGATGGTGATCTATGAAAAAGTAGATACATTTATTCGTATAGGTTTCTTTGAGTGGTATTAATTAAACTTACGCCACGTTGGCGCAACAGTGACAGCCATAGATTGTATCTATTGCGCTGACGGTTGCGGGTTCGATCCGCGCACATGACAAACATTTGTAATGGCCATATTGATTACCGTGGTCTGGGTGTTTGTGCAGTCCTTGTTGGTCTGCCCACCGTGTTTCGAAGAGCACGTTAAACCGTCGGTCCCGGTTGTTATCATGTACACCTGATAGTTGATCGTTACTCATACTAGGGAATATATCCGGCAACCCGCATTGGAGCAGCGTGGTGGATTAAGCTCTGATCCTTCTCCTACATGGGGAAAGAGGCCTATGCCCAGCAGTGGGATATTACAGGCTGAAGCATAATTAAACTTAAATATGATGATAGACAACAACAACCTCTGGTGTAGTGGTGCGTGTAGTCGCCTGAAACGTTCACGGTTTGAGGATATGATTCCCACTCTGGATGGATATTTATTTGTATTGGTACAAAGACTTCTTTCCAGTTTGGAAGCACGTTGGGGACACCCCTAGGGTCTTCCCTAGAGCACGTAAAGGCGTCGGTCCCGGTTGTTATCATAAATCCCTGATAGCGATCGTTATTCATAGTAGGGAAGTGTGTTGGATTAAGCTCCAATCCATCTCCCACACGGAGAAAGAGGCCTATGCCCAGCTTGGGATGTCACAAGCTGAATCGTATCGTATGATGATAAAGGATTTTTTTATCAATATAGTCTTATTTCATTTTAAAGAATTATCAATTAGTCTCACACTTTTGCAATAAATGGAAATATATAACTAACAATCAATGCAAAAGTACAAGTTCAATTACCATGATCCGTGATACTTTTACCCGGCGTTTATTTACCACCCTTCAAAACTCCAAATTCTGTGTGTAGATTAATAAAATTCCTATCCATTTTTTAGTTTTATTTCATCTTAAAATACGAGCGGCCCAACTTAAGTTTACAGAAAGCGTCCAATAGTGCTACGAGCGTGAGTTTTTAGAACTTTCCTCCAGTTTTACATGTTTTATATTGAATATGTTCATCATCTTCATGGAAAATTAGTAATTTCAACAAACAGTTCCTAAGTCCATTAAAATTAATGTTTAAAGTTTCAATTTATGAATTCTATTTTGTTATCGTTGGACAGTTTAAT
Organism: Melitaea cinxia; assembly: GCF_905220565.1. Classification (NCBI taxonomy): domain Eukaryota; kingdom Metazoa; phylum Arthropoda; class Insecta; order Lepidoptera; family Nymphalidae; genus Melitaea; species Melitaea cinxia. Next base: position 7,901,373 of record NC_059423.1, read on the forward strand.
GCAGTAGTATGTATTGGTTTAGATCTAAATACACTAAAATCATTGGGTGTGTGTGTGTGTATGTATCGAACTACATAAAGTTCAATGGCTCACCATAAACAAAACAGCGGAACTAGTAGCAACATATCTCATGGTCTTCTGCCAGGCGGGCAGGTAAGGTTCCTTTTCTCTCGTAACTGGGTTCGTGCGGAATGTTTTCACTGAAGTTTCAAATTCTGGACGGGGGTCTTCGTCCTGGAACGATTTAGAAATTTAGCTGGTAAATGATAACTTCTAGGTAAATGTTGTGAAAAAAATATATCAGTCTTATTATCTGTATAAGTTTTATTGTTTTATTGTTATATAAATGAGATATTTATTTAATATATGGGTTAAGATTAATTTAAAATTAAATTTGATTCTTTTTAATTTTTTGTCATCCAATATCATAACTACATTATCATATATTGTACTAGCTGACCTGGCGAACTTTGTACCGCCTTCTTTATTTTTTTCTTAAATATAATAATTAATATATTAAAATAAAATATAGCCTATCTTTCAAGTTGGATCGAACTGCACACGGTGTGCGAATTTTATTATAATCGGTTAAGTGGTTTAGAGTCCATTGAGGACAAATATTGTGACACGAGATTTATATATATTAAGATGGTATTATATTTATTTATTTATACTTTATTTTACACCACAACTACATTTTAAACAATAAACACATTTAAAAAATATTTACGTATTACGTATTTACGTAAGAACAATTGGCGGAGTTATGGCTATATAGCCATTTCTTCCAGACAACCCAAATATCATCATATTGTAAAAGCATTATATCTTATTTTATTTACGCAGTGTTATGTGTTGGAACTATTTGACCAAATTATTTTTATTATATATAGTTTTGAAAAACCGTAATAATATAAAGCTAACTGTACCTGATCAACACCACCTAAGTCCCACTCCCATCTCAAAACCGATTGCTTCCTTTTCCAAAGCTCGAGAAACGTTGTTGCTGTGAAATGAAGAAAGAATTGAAACACAGAGATAGATTTTTGATACAACCCATAGAAAAATATCCCCAGATATTTTATTAATCGGCATTGCTTTTGTTTTTACAAAATCATTTTAAAATATTGACAAATATCTACTATTTAGAAATTAGTGGTAAAACCTAATTATTGTTGTCTAATGTTTACGCGAATTTCACTCATTGAAATGAAACAACTTTTTCGGATTTTATCACGGTTTATTAACTTTTTCAGATGCCCGACGTTTCGGATACTTTAGAGCAGCCATGGTCACGGGAGGACTGAGGTGTCAGACGTCCTAACGTTACAAAGTTATTATGATTATATATTTTTTTTTATCTATAACGTACGTACACGAAACCGCGATAAAATTCGAAAAAGTTATTTAATTAACATTTTTGAATATCATATCAAAAATTGACCGCTCTAGTGGGGATCAAACTTACGTCTCCGACTGGCCGTGTCGGCGCTCTAGCCAATTAAGCTATGGAACGATGTACCCGCCAGAGCGAAATTTTTGATATGATGATTTTATATTCGGTTCAAGCGAACCGTAGCGCCGTCTATAGTGAGTTCTTTACAGAAACCCGTGACTATTCAAAGTTTCATATTACAATGAAAAGTTGTTTAATTTCAAAACTTAATTAGTTAAAAATCTCTGCGGTTCAGAAAGATACAGAACAACGAAAAAATAAATAAAATCAAACCAGTTGCTAAGAACATTGCACCGATTTCTATTCAATTTATTTTAAAAACAATAAAAAAATCACCACATAAAATACATACGAGAAAAATATTAACAATAAATACTCACCCCAAAAAGACATGAAAATAGCAAAGAACACAGTTGCTGGATTGTCAAATAAATACGTCAACTTTGCAAAGAGACACGAATCGGAGAGATTTTGGTACTGACAGGCTTTATCACACAACGGACATAGAGTTGTGTTCCCCGGTCCGTTTGTATCACATATTTCTTTGCTATACACAAATCAAATTGATAATAAGTTGATAATACATGTAAGACAAGCTTATTTTAAGGGGTAATTACCAAATACTAATTTAAAAATTACCTGTAAATATAAATAAATGAAAATTACCTTACAAAATAAAGTCATGTAAGTTTCATTTACTTAAATTATTTGAAGTTTATAGTTTATTTACAATTCGATTAAGATAGTTACGTACGAGAAAATATCACTCAAAATAAAAAATTTAAACACTATTTATTAATTATAAAAGTCAGGTAAATTTTGAATTATTAAAAATTTGAAATTGCAAAAAGGCTCACTATACTAAACATATTTAAAGAACCAATATAGTTTATAGTAATAATTCTCTTTTATATACACATCACTTACTAAATTAGAATATTATGCAACCAAATAACAATAAAATTATACAAAAAAAATCATCAATGTTATAGACTTAATATAACTGAGCTGAGTGTAAATATTGTGTAAGACTTACCTAGGTATATTATCACTGGAATTCATACTAGCTAGACCATATAAAAAGCATAATGTCCCCACTATAGCCGGTGCGTACAGCATTTTGGTATAAAAGCCGAGCCAACAGAAGTATAACGCAATTTTCTCGCCAAAGTACCTTCTGACTAGCCATAGGGGTTGTTTTTTATACCATTTGCAAGGACGTGCCCATTCTAAGTACAATAGCTGAGTGAAAATGATAAATATTTATTAATACTCGTAGATTGAAAACTGATTGACTTTGTCCCTCAGTATTTTTTGTGATAAATAGCTTATGAAAAATAAGTCAATTTTAAAATGTAATTTAGTGTTAAGCATTTTTGATATTGTTCCTCATTAGTCGTAAAATTATATAAGATAAAACTTTCGTTACCTAATATTATTATGTAAGTAGAATGTCTAAGTTAATATATTTTTTTTAATCTTTATTTATTTATAGAGGGTTTATTCATACACTGAATATGTCGCCCTCATAGGGGCTTATATTAAACTTATCTACGTTTTATTACTAGTTTGTACAAGTTATACATCATTACAGCCTCTGCTGACAATTGATTGCTCAAAATCACATTACACAGACCCAAATCGAACAAGTTAATATTATATTTAATATAAAAATCCCACCTCTCCGATTCAACGCGAACACATTCGATCAGAACATGGTACACGTCTTCAATTACATCACATTCTAAGCATTTTGGGGTTGGAGACTTGCCAACTAAATATGCAAAACCATTTAGGGGAATGTGTCCAGATCGAAGTCGGAGAGCCACAACAAGATTATTTCTAAGTTAATAATCAGTTTTAAACTTCGCAAAGATTTTAGTTAAGTAAGGAATTTTGTAGGATAATCAATTTATATACGATACAGAGAAGTATGGTCAAACTTATATATTTAGCAGTAGTAGTAGAACTAATATTTCTCATTATATAATTGACTTTTACCTAATTAACTATATAATTATAACTTACCCGTCGATCCGTCTGCATCTTATCCTCCATATCCATATCATACCTACCCTCGTGTAAGGGGAAACAAGCTAAATATGTGCCATCATTTAGTAAACGACGTATGCCCATCTGGAAAATATAATTTTACGTTCAACTTTTTATATAGAATTTAGTTTTACTATTATAAAAAAAAAAATCGTTTTAGTGAGAATTATTTAGGGTAACAATTAAGCTTAGTTTTATAACGGTAACTTTCATTGAGGTAATTAATGTTATTTTTAATGTATTAACAATGATTGAAAACCGTATCATTTAAAATCTATTCTAATTAATAATTTAATACTATACTTTTATAATTTCTAGTGCAAGGTAAACATCAATTATGTATTAATGTAACTTACCTTAGTTTCAGTGTTGTCGTATTTAACTCGCAGTAAAATCTGCATCACAAGTAAGCTGCGCTGTGCTGGCGAAAACTGCGTGTATCTGTCTTTTACTAAAAATCTAAAATTGATCGTAGCATTAATTAGTAACAGGAACGACAGGTAATCATGGTTTAATATGCTAACATCACAGTAAAAATTTCTTAACAAGTGTAGTATTTATTTATATTACTGTGTGGCTACGGCATTAAAGAATATAGCCACACCCTCACTTCCTGTGAGTGTCATAAGAGGCGACTAAGGGATAGAAGAGTTCCACTACCACCTTGGAACTTATAAAGCCGACCGATGGCGTGATAACCATCCAACTTCTGGCTTTGAAATACACAGGCCGAAGACGGGCAGCAGCGACTTCGGTGCGACAAAGCCAGTACTGCGGTCACCAACCCGCCTGCCCAGCGTGGTGACTGGGGCAACACACATGATTTCACGCCATTTTTGGCTCGAACTTGTGGAGGCCTATGTCCAGCAGTGGACTGCAGTAGGCTGAAACGATGATGATGATGAATGATAGATGATGGTGACAAAAATCACTTCACTCGTTGCTGCAGTTGGCAGAGAGGGTTATATGTACGTTTTGTGTATTTAATAAAAAATAAGCAATTCCGTAAATGAGTTATTGTCATAACATACGCAATTGTCTACATTTTTTCCTGAAATTTCTTCAAGAAAACACAACAACTATTAACAACTATTTCAAAGTACTATACTTACTGTTCCTCTCTCTTAACACCTTGTTTATCAGTGGCAGCATAAAATGAGGGTTCAGGTTCGATTCTTGTGTGTTTATATTCGTACAAATCTTTCCATTTTCTACGCCACTTCGTGTACCATTTCTTGTCTCTTTCAGCTTGGGCTTCGTCACTCTGTTGGGTGGATTGTTAAATATATTTTTTTATAAATTATAGTATTTTCATTAATAAATGTTTGGTTTCCAGCAGGCTATATTTTATACAGCTCCATATTGCGAATTTATCTATCACCATTTCAAAAAAGTAACTGCGGAGTTTCTTGCCGATTCTTCTTTGCAGAATCTACATTCCGAATCGGTGGTACCTTCACTTTTAAAAATGATAATCCCTTAAAACTTTTAACTTGTAAAATGACGATTTGAAGGTGCTTTTGATGAAAATTTGACATATTAAGTTATGATTTTGATTTAATATAGAAATGGACTTATTAAAGGTTGTATTTCCAGGTCGTGTTTCAAGGTTGTATTGACCACATGGTGTAAAGCAGTTACCGCAGCCTCCGCTACTTTAATGGTTTCTCTGAAACTCTCCTGCTCTGCTATAACATTGCTCTCAGGGGTGTTGTATTTCTGTGATTAATAAGGGGCCAGAGATCCTGAAGGATACAATATCTCGACAGCGAGTGGGGTTCTGGCATTGTAATGGTCATTTACGAGCAAGTAGATTTTTTTTTTATGTCACTAGGTCGGCAAACAAGCGTACGGCTCACCTGATGGTAAGCGATTACCGTAGCTTATAGACGCCTGCAACACCAGAAGCATCGCAAGCGCGTTGCCGACCCAATCCTAATCCCCCCAGGAGCTCTGGTCACCTTACTCACCAACAGGAACACAAAACTGCTTGAAAACAGTATTATTTTGCTGTGATATTCTGTAAGGTCGAGGTACTACCCCAGTCGGCCTGCTCTATATTTTGAGCAGGAAATTCCTGCTGTGCCCTACCTCAGTTGTAAAATACGCTTTATTGCCACAATAGTGGTATAAAAAAGCAAATTAAGTTAGCTATAGTAAATATTGCCCATACTGTTAATCCTAATATTAATTGTTAATATATTATACGAATTATAATCAAAATAAAACATAACTCACCCAAGCACTAACAGATATAGTGATAAATCTCTTGGTAGGCAGCTTCATACCAATCACCTCGGCGAGTCTCATTTCAGTCTTCCAGGGTATGTGGATTTTGAGGAACCAGGTCTTACCGTCGAACGATAGACATTTGTTCTCCAGTTCTAATTCTAGACCTTCTTTTATTAGGTTTTCCTGCAAAGGAAATAAAACCCCTTGAAATTAAGGTGATTTAAGATTATAAGAATACTTGCTGACCCGGCGAACTTCGTATCGCCTAACACAAACTTTATCGTATGGTATTAAAGTTCCAATTGACTTTTTGAAGTATTATCACAAATCTTTTGTATGGGAGTATAGAAAAGTGTTGTTTTTAGACTTTTTCAGGAAATTTAAATTTTTTTTTTGAATTTTTCTCTCCGTAAGAACCATCCTCGTACTTCAAGGAATATTTTAAAAAAAGAATTAGCGAAATCGGTCCAGCCGTTCTCGAGTTTTGCGCTTAGCAACACATTCAGCGACTCATTTTTATATTATAAAGATACCTATTTTCTATTTTGAATAATTTTCAATTTCAATATTTACTAAAAACTGACTTTTTGATAACTGATTTTTACTGAAAAATCAGAGTGATTTTTCTGTAAAAATTTTATCAGAAAATTTATTAATATTGTTACGTGTTAGGGTTCGAAGGATTTGGAGAGAAAAACCTGCTGACTCTTTTCAAGACTTTATTCACAAGCACTAGGTCCAACACAAAGCACTAGGTTCAAACACTAAGCACTAACAATATATTCATCGGTTTTTATTTATTAACGTCAATCCGAAAAAATAAAGACTTAATTCTTAGTAATTTTACAACCCTAGGCAGACTAACCGGGCGGCACCAACCCACCTGCCCAGCGTAGTGTCCATGTCCAGCAGTCGACTGTATTTAGCTGAAGTGATGAGACAGACAAAAACATTTTTTATTCTTTTGTCATCCTCGAATTACCACTATTAGCACTATATATTAAAAATTCAATGTTTTGAAATACAAAAACATACGAAAATCACATTTACATAAAAGTCACACAATAATTAGTAACTATTTTAACTGTTTACCTGAAAGGTTCTCCTATAATCTCTCTTCTTAGCTTCAGCCTCCGTCATCACTCCAAAATCTTCTTCCTCGTACGCTAAAACCATGTCGATACGGCGTCTACCGTCTCGAAACATTAGCGAGTCTGGATCAAGACCCTAAAATAAAATTAAATTTAATTATTCACCAACATCAAGTTGGAATCGTAGTGGTTTTAATGTCGCTATTATTAGTTAAGCTACTTATTGTCAATTGTAAAAATGATAACATTTATTACAGCAAAAAGAAATACGACTAGCCCTTGAGCGAAGATTGCAATGACACAGCTTTCTGCTCCGAAGGATAAAGTTACGAATACTGTCTCGCATCTCGATGTAATGTGTGTTTTTATATTTATTTTATAATCGTAACAAAATATGTAAATATAACAATCGTCTGTTATCTACACAAAGACATAGTTACCTTAAGACTAACTGAGGTAGGGCACAGCAGGAATTTCCTGCTCAAAATATGGAGCAGCCCGACTGGGGTAGTACCTCGACCTTACAGAAGATCACTGCTAAATAATACTGTTTTCAAGCAGTATTGTGTTCCTGTTGGTGAGTAAGGTGACCAGAGTCCTCCTGGGGGGATTGGGGATTGGGTCGGCAACGCGCTTGCGATGCTTCTGGTCTTGCAGGTGTCTATAAACTACGGTACGGTACGGTAAGAGCCGTACGCTTGTTTGCCGACCTAGTGACATAAAAAAAAGAACAGACGACCGTGTACGTATGTTAAAGATATAAAGTACATGTGTGGACCATACTGGAGTTAGGCACAATTTTCCCTCGAAATTTGGTCAGTCCGACTAGCGAAGTATACCTTCCAGAAGAAAACAGCCAAATAGTACTGCTCTCAAGAAGTGTGGTTGTGTAAGATAGAACTCCTGCAGGCCTAGCATGCGCGCCACGACAAAATATTGTCTACCCCTTTTCTCGTATTATCTCTCTATGTCTACAGTAGCTAACATGCGTGCACGCGATACTCTTCTCGTTACGTCAAGAAGAGATAATCATTAAATTTTAGTGATCTGTGATATTTATCTCTACGGAAGCTAACATAACGTCGTAATTTTGTCGAATTTTGTCGTTTTAGGAAGAGAAACTTCTCGTCTTCAATATTATCGACGAGAAAGACGATAAATAAAAAATAAATAAAACCGGGTGCCTATTTTTTGTATACCATGGCGTTTCCCTATTATAATTATATAATTTCGGTATACGAAGAGCGGGAAATGCGAAAAGTCGAGTGAAGTGTGCCATATAATGACACAAAAAACGTATTTGCGCCCTGTTGCTTCTTATTCTAAATAATAATAATAATAATACTTTATTTCAGACCAAAGTATAAGTCCATATTGGGTTAGTACAACAAGACAAGACAACATTCAGAATAAAAAACAAAACAAAATTATATTAAAAAAATCAATAACTAAAAATAAAATTAAATAGAATAAAAGTAAAATCAATAATCAAAAAAAAAATTCAAAAATTCAAAAAATTTTAAAAATTAAAAAAAAAAAAAAAAAAAAAACAATGCGTGATAGAATTACAATTATCTAATGTGCGACAAGATATAAAGCACAACACGAGCATATTGTTTTACATATATAATTAAATTCATTTACTTACGCCGTTTTATTTTCCATATTAGATTTTTTAAATTTGATATACACTTTTTATCTTAGCCAAAAGGCCGAGAACATTGTTAAATAAAACATGTGTCACTCGTTTGAAATTGGTCAATAACCTTGTAAATTCAACTTTACGACATAAGAAATAAGAATGATATTCAGTTGTGATTATGGTTGACAATGTTTCTCTACTCGACAAGGCGAAGTCTTCGGAAGAGAATTTTGTCTCTCGTAGTGCGCATGTTAGGGTAATCGAGAAAATACTCGATGTAGACATTATCTCTCTCTCTCGTCAAGAGATATCTCGTTGTATGCATGCTAGGCCGGCTGGACAGGGTCGAGGGTAAGGTTGGCAACGCGCTTGCAATGCTTCTGATGTTGCAGGCGTCTGTTGGCTACGGTAACCGTTTACAATCAGGTGATGTGCGCTTGTTTGCATCTTTTATAGTATAAAATATAAACAACGGCATAGTTCATCATTACAGCCTATACAGTCCACTGCTGGACGTAGGCCTCCACAATTTTACGCCAAAAATAACGTAAACTGATGTGTGTTGCCCATAGTCACCACGCTGGGCAGACGGGTTGGTGACCGCAGTACTGGCTTTGTCGCACGGAAGACGCTGCTGCCCGTCTTCGGCCTGTGTATTTCAAAGCCAGCAGTTCGATGGTTATCCCGCCACCGGTCGGCTTTTTAAGTTCCAAGGTGGTTGTGGAACCTTGTTATCCCTTAATCGCCTCTTACGACACCCACGGGAAGAGAGGGGGTGGCTATATTCTTCAGTACCGTAGCCACACAGTACCGGCATAGTTACCTCAGGGCTAGTTTCTCCAATATCATTTTCTTTTACATTATTATTCGGTATCGAAGCGTTACGTGAAGTATCTCTTCTTGAACTGCGAGCAGACGTGTTCGGTAACGAATTCGGTACGGACGGTTTTCTATCGTCGTGATAATTTGAATTTTGACTGTTTGACGTTGACTGGGGATAAAAAAGATATTTTTTCGCAGATTTATAAAATAAATATTCCAAAATCAAAGTAGCCTAAGTTACTCTTTTTTACATCAGCTATTTGCCAGTGAAAATTCCGCCGAAGTCGGTCTAGCCGTTTCAGAGATTAGCCGAAACAAATAGACAGACAGACGAAAATTGTAAAAAATGTTATTTTAGTATATGTAGAAACATTCATATGCATTTAGTAATAAGCGTTTATTTTAATACTACAAACAGACACTCCAATTTTATTTATTTGTATAGATGAAATATGAAACTGAATTAACTGAGTGACTCTCTGTACCCAGATAAACCCGCGAGGTTTTCGTGGTACTTAAATTTCAAATTAAAATGTATTTGTTATGTATTGGCCAATAAATTGAAAAAAAAAAAAAAAAGATAATTGAAGGTTTTTTTTTCCTATGGCCAGCAGATGGAATCACACAGGCGGAATCGTAAGTTAGACTTTAGACAGAATTGTATATATGAAAAATCTCAAACGATGATCGTAAAAATCTAATAAAGCAATAAATTAAATGTTTATTGAATATAATTTAAAGCTTGCAGATCTTTATATCAACAAATTACGAGTAGCCAAAGAAATTTTAAGCGCGTACAAAAACAAAAAAAATACGCACAAGCTATAAAGCTACAACAACGTTATTTGATAATTACTTTTAAGTTTATCGATGTAATTAAAACTACAACATCAAACATCATCATCAGCCTATTGCGGCCCACTACAGCACATAGGCCTCCACAAGTTCGCGCCGAAAATTATTTATAACAATGTAAAAATATGTATATTGTTAGTATGCTTAAATAAATAAATAAATAAATAAATAAATAAATAAAATGGCGTGAACTCATGTGTTTTGCCCATAGTCCCCACGCTGGGCAGGCGGGTTGGTGACCGCAGGGCTGGCTTTGTCACGAAGACGCTGCTGTCCGTCTTTGGCCTGTGTATTTCAAAGCCAGCAGTTGGATGGTCATCCCGCCATCGGTAGGCTTTTTAAGTTCCAAGGTGGTAGTAGAACTGTTTTATCCCTTAGTCGCCTTACGACACACACAGCAAGAGAGGGGGTGGCTATATGCTTAACTGCCGTAACCGCACAGCCCAACTTACAATTAATTATATAAACTAATCGTAAGTTGTGTAAATTGTGTTTCTCCTAGATAAAGTGTATTAGTAACCGGTACTAAACAAAGGCATTTAATTTTAACGTACTTATTAATTTCCTTGTGTCTACGTTACAATCGAAATTTACTTTATTTCAGTAAGCTTCAAAAACACTTTTGAATCGTCATGCTACAAAATTTAATTATATTTATTTTAATCAATTATGATTAAATCGAAGCTACTACTGATTAGCAATGTAGATTCAGCTGATAAGCATCTACAAATAACTCAGCAGCTACTTTTTAAAATTATTATTATTATAAAGTAATAATTAAAACCTCTCTTACCTGTCATTATAATTGTAACTTACCTGAAAACTAGGTAGAGGTGTGCCGGGTAGAGCTGGAGTACCTTTTTTACTAAATGCTCCGGCGGCTGTTGTAACGTTTTTCACTAACTTCCAACATATTCTAGCTTTCCTTTCTTCTGAACTCTCTCTCGATCTTATATCGTCTCGTAAATGTATCTGGTTTTAATTATAAATTAAAATTTCATAGTTTCAAAGTATTATTTATATGTCCATCTGGAGAAGTACTTCCACCATTAAGATGATCACAGATAAATAATACTGCTTTCAAATAGTGTTGTGTTCCTGGTTGAGTAAGGTAGAGAGCTTCTGGGGCGGGTCGGGGGAAGGGTAGGCAATGTGCTTACGATGCTTCTGGTGTTGCAGATGTCTATAGACTATGGTGACCGCTTACTATCAAGTGGGCCGTGAGCTTGTTTGCTGAAATAGGCATATAAAAAATATAAACAATAACTTACCTTATTACCTGGACTTTCCATGATATCAGCAAGAGAAGTACCGAAAGCTGAGTCTGGTGCGAGGCTATCAGCTGATCTCCAAGCTGACCGGTCAGTAGGAGTGCTGGGTAAAGCTGAGTCGTGGCTACGTCTACGATCTCGGATCTTTATCAAATTTAATACAATTAATATTTATGGAAATATAAAGCTTTGTGAAGACGTGTGATCCGAAAATGGAACAAAAGAATATTTAAAAATTTATAAATGAAAATTAAGCTTACTTCTAGGAGTTTGCTTTATCGAATGGTATAGATGCTTATCATTCATGTAAGTTACTGATAGTTATTCATCAGCGGAAGATAAAAAAGGGCAAGCTACAACTAGAATTCTATTTTCAAACTAGATGTACCCGCGAATTCGTTCGCGTGGGACATTGTATGTGGACACTCGTTATTTTTTTAATGGCGTGATCGTGATCCCGAGGGGATAATGGGATAATGAACTTACTTTATATAATCTTATTTTGGGATTTTAGTGGTATCTGCTTGGAAAAATTGACGTATTTAATAAGAAAATATTTTCTTATTCTATATCTGGGCAGTAGGTACTCGTGCGTGGCAAACGCGGTTTTAAGATGGATTCCCAGGATATATTGTAGCCTATATATTACTCCACAACTTCCTCTTTCCTTCAGTAAAAAACAAATAAAATCAGGGTCAGCCGCTCTGGATATTACATTGAAATTGTCCGGACAAAAAAAAAACAGAGAGACAAAAATTTTAAAATCGTTTATTTATATTTAAGTATCATTTAAATATCTATATGCACCTAATGAGACATAATTATTTCTAAATCACAAACAGACACTTCAATTTTATTTATATATAGATACTTTAGATTTACTTTTATGGCGAATATAGGTACACTGTGTTGATGTGCTGATGTTACCTTTGAATCAATTAGAGTATTAGTTACTTTATTCTGCCGAGTGACGTGCAATGACATTATTTCATACTATAGTTAAGATTCCATAGAGATGATACTGGACTAACTAGTGAAAGCATCATACTCACATGGTCAACAGCTTCATCGGAGGTACTGAGTTCAGTTCTGGTTGTGGACGTCGAGTTCGCTATGTCGTTCCATGCATTATAGTTCGTTATACAAGCGGTTGGAGGTTCTGAGCTGGTGCCATCTTTAATTACAATTATCGCTATTAATGTATTCGCTTCAGCCTGTAATATCCCACTACTGGGCAGAGGCCTCTTTCCCCATGTCAAGGATCAGAGCTTAATCCACCACGCTGCTCCAATAATATATTCAGTAGGCACAAATTTTTTTTCGGTCTGGGTTTCTTGTGTGTCTCCCCACCGAGCCTCACATAGCACGTAAAGTTGTCGGTCCTGGTGGTTATCACAAACACCTGATCATAACGATTGTTATCGCTCGCCAATCCGCAGTGGAACATCGTGGTGGATTAAACTTCATCTCTTCTTTTAAACGGGAAAGATGCCTATGCCCAGCAGTGGTTACAGACCGAATCAGTAAATTAAAAAAAAAGAAAATTCCTGCTATGCCCTACCACATGCTCATTTCATGATGACAAGAAATTTGTAATAACTACAAAATAGAAATTAAAAAAAAACGAGTGTACTTTAGACCACATGATTGAAGTAAAACCTTAACTCCATATAACTTATGTCTCCTTTTCAACTTCCGTTCGCCTCACCCGATCACTCTTTTCGTAACGCTCTCATCAGGCATTCACCAGCTTACTTCCCAAGTCAAGCGTGCGTAAAAAAGTTTTACTTCAAAAATGTTGTCTTTTCCTTACCTTCTCTAAGTTTCTCCTTCTTAGTTCTTCCCCCGTCATCACTATTCCTTCTTGAAGAGTTCTCACTTTGGCTAACTTTTAAATTTTCACTCTCAAATGTTATTCTATCCAGTAGAGCCCGTGTTGTGCCTGTGCTTGGCTGACTGACCCTCTGACTGTTTGTATTAAAGTTGTAATTCTGCGATCGTTGGTTGACATTTGTGATGATTTTCTTTACTGTTATTTCTTCGCCTAATTCCTGGCCATTTTCCATTGTTCTTTTTACCTGGAAAAAAGTTTTATCAAGTAAGTTAAATGAGTAATTGTTGAGTGTCTTGGAGATTCTTTCTCAAAACACACATTCTCGAGGGGAGGTTCCGAGTTTTTTTTTATATTTACTTGCAAAAGCCCTTAATCTTCCGCAAGTAGCAGTCTCACACATTTTACGTAACTTATAATATATTGCTATAACATTTAAGAACTACAGTGGTTACAAAAACATATTTATACTACGCTTAGATAATTTTTGCTAAACAAAGTTTTGCGTCTACCCTACTTATTAAAAATAGCTTCCCCTTTATTAATTAAACAGCTTCTCCTTTATTAATTAAACAAAGGTTAGGGTCAGCAACGCGCTTACGACGCTTGTAGTGTTACAGACGTCTAAAGGCTACGGTAATCGCTTACCGTTAGGTGAGCCGACGCTGGTTTGCCGACCTAGTTGTATAAAATAAAAAAAATCTGAATCTATGGTGATGCCACAAGTGACACACATTAACTATATCGATGTAAATATGGTACAATAAATATATTTTAAGATATTTGAAAATTCTTATGTTTAGAATTCCTAATGTGTGGGTAACACACAAATAAAATCGTACATATTAAAAACAGCATGGTGTCGTCTCCTGTCAAAGATTTTCATTGTAATATGAAACTTTGAATAGTTACGGGTCTCTGTAAAGAACTCACTATAGACGGCGCCACGGTTCGCTTAAACCGAAAATAAAAATCATCATATCAAGAATTTCGATCTAGCGGATACATCGTTCCTAGCTTAATTGGCTAGAGCGCCGACACGGTCAATCGGAGACGCGGGTTCGAACCCCATTGGAGCGGTCAATTTTTGATATGATATTCAAAAATGTTTAGAATTCCTAATGTGTGAAAATTCTTTTCATAATTTTCATTTTGATTATCTGTAGTTGATATGATTTTCTTAATTATCTATATATATGATTAAGCTATAATAATTAAAAATTTAAAAAAATAAATAAAATTGGAGTGTCAAGCGTACGGCTTGCCTTATGGTAAGCAGTTACCGTAGCTAATAGACGCCTATAATGCATGGTTCGAGGTGTTGATAGGTATTACTTAACCCTAATCCTCCTTAGGATCTCTGTCACCTTACTCACCACATGAACACAACACTGCTTAGAAGCAGCAATGTTTAGCAGTGATCTTCTGTAAGGTCAAGGTACTTTCCCAGTAGGGCTGACGATTTTGAGCAGGTTTTTTTTTATATCACTAATTCGGCAAACAAGCGTACGGCTCACCAGATGGTAAGAGATTACCGTATCTTATAGATGCCTACAATACCAGAAGCATCGCAAGCGCGTTGCCGACCCAATCCCCCCCTCCCAGGAGCTCTGGTCACCTTACTCACCAACAGGAACACAATACTGCTTGTAAAACAGTAAAATATGAAAATATGGAGCACGATATTTTCTGTTATACCCCACTTCAGTCCTCAGTCACGCCTCCAAAAAGATATCTTCTAATAGTGACTAGTACACATTGAACAAATAAGATAGCGGTATTAAACTAGTTCAATTTTAATGGGACACGTTAATTGATATGTTGTACTCGTAATACAACGAGTCAATGTCACGCGACCACAATCAATAGTCTTACGTTACTATATTTGTGTCATCTTTGTAACAAAAACATATAGATATACATAATTATATACGCTTCAGCCTGTCATATCCCACTACTGGGCATAGGTCTCTTTCACCATGTAGGAGAAGGATCAGAGCTTAATCCACCACGCTGCTCCAATGCATGTTGGCGGATATATTCTCGACTATGAGTAACGATTACTATCAGGAGTACATGATAACAACCGGGACCGACGGCTCGTGCTCTCTAACGTGCTCTCTGAGGTACGGTGGGGAGACCCACAAAGACTGCACAAACACCCAGACCACGGCAAACACCTGTATGGCCAATACAAATGTTTGTCATGTGCGGGGATCGAACCCGTAACCGCCAGCGCAACAGGTACATCCATGGCTGTAACCGTTGAGCCAACGCGGCGTCTGACAACGTCGGTGTCCAACATAATTATATGTATTTAACAAATACACGGTTGTCTATTATTAAGGCGGGCAATAATGTATGTGTTTTAGGTAACAGATGACTGGTAAAATATATTTATATATATATATTTTTATGTAAGCTAAAAATAAGTAAGACTGCAAATTTTTTAAGTTATTACTCCATACTCGTATTACCTTAAATATAAAACTAACTGTACCCGCGACTTCGTCCGCGTGCAATTCAACAAAATAATGATCGTTCAGTTCGCAGTTATAAAAAAAATCTAAAATAAAAGTAGCCTAAGTTACTCCTTATTGAATCAGCTCAGTGCAGCCGTTTCAGAGATTAACCGGAAAAACAGACAGACAGACAGACAAAAACTGTAAAAAATGTTATTTTGCTATATGTACCGCGTGTACACTCATATGCATTTAGTAAAAAGTGGTTATTTTAATATTACAGACAGACACTCCAGTTTTATTTATTTGTATAGATATATCTTGTTCAATTTTTCAATCGTTTGTAGATATATATTTTACTATCCACTAATAAGTTCGAATGATTTTTCTTAGGTTGTAGTCGATGGACACTTGATATTACTACAAATTTCTTTAAATATTGATTCACTAATTAATTTATTTTTTTTAGTTTCATAAGGGACAAATTGATTTAGATTATAATTACCTTTGAAGATTTTTTCTATACTTATTACTTGTTTAAATATAAATTTAAGCCTATTTGAATAAAGGTCATTTTCAATTTTGATTATAAAATCTCTTTTCAATAAGAAAAGATTCATATTACTGGCACAAGTGTTATTTTTGATCAAACCGAACAAAAAAAAAAGTTTCTCTAAATTCTTTAAGCACTTTTGGCTAGCAAAACTTTTTTTTTAAATATAACTTTTTTGTAACACAAAAAATATCACTTTGAAGTTATATCGGTATATCAAGGAAAATGCCACAGGACCACGATCGATTCGTCATCAATAATTCACTCGCCGCGCGTGCTCCTATGTACGTTCACACGACACTTTCCATATACAATAATATATATATAGACATATATTAGCTGACTCGGCAAACGTTGTCTTGCCGCTAAACGCTATTTAAAAATAGGGGTTGAAAATTTAGGGTTGTATGTATTTTTCAACGCCAAATCATAATAAAATAAAAAAATAAATAATTTATCTAAAAAGTAAAAAAAAAATTAGGGGTGGTCTACCCTTAACATTTAGGGGGATGAAAAATAGATGTTGTTCGATTCTCAGACCTACCCGATATGCACACAAAATTTCATGAGAATCGGTCAAGCCGTTTCGGAGGAGTTTAACTACAAACACCGCGACACGAGAATTTTATATGTTAGATTGTTACAGTTTTTTATAAATGTGACAAACGAGCGAATGTACCGCTTGATACAATAGTAAGCAATTACCGTAGCTTGGACGCCTGCAACATAGGCTTGCTAGCGCGTTGCCGAACCTACTCCCGATCTCCCGAGCTCTCTCCTGACTCACACAGGAGCACAACACTACTTGAGTAGTAATAACATATATTTATTTACAATAACTGTGTTTATTTGCAAACGAAAAAAAATCGACTTCAATTATTGTCAACGTAAGAAGACGAAACAATAGTAAAGTAAATACGCGTTATAAAATATTACTAAAAAGTAGTCATTAGATCTCAATCAAATTATAATCACAAAACAAGCATCAGCTTTAGATTCAAATAAGAATCATCAAAATCGGTACACCCGATGAAAAGTTATGCGGTATAATACAACGTAGGTCGACAAAAAAAAATAGTCTGTAGTAAAGTAAATATGCATTATTTGATATAGCTCGAAGAGTACTTGTTAGATCTCAATTAAATTTAAATGGACCCGCATGACACGCACCACCTTTCGATTAAAAAAAATCATTGAAATCGTTTCACCCACCCAAAAGTTCTTAGATAATATACAAAAAAAAAAATTCAACCGAATTGAGAACCCCCGTCTTTTTTAGAAGTCGATTAAAAAGATACACTCTCAATAATATCAGTAAATATAATTTTTTTTAGAAGTATACATATAAAATTACGAAAAACAGCTATGTCTTTACAGGTGTATACAAATAAAACTCATCATCATCACTTCAGCCAATCGCAGTCCACTGTTGGACATAGGCCTCCCCAAGTTCGCGCCAGACATTATGACGCCAGCTCATGTGTTTTGCCCATAGTCATCATGCTGCCCGTCTTCGGCCTGTGTATTTATTTTTTATCTATACCTCCGATATAGTGGTCGGAGCGCGTTTTCTGCTATTTACTCTTTCATTCCAGATCTCGCTTTCATGCCTCTCGTACTTTCATACCGCATACTTGTTCTTTCTTTCATTCATCTCTTTCTCACTCGGGGTGGGTTCCCCACTACTGTTTGGCCTACTTTTGTTTGGCTACTTACTATTTGTGCTGTGTGGCTACGGCACTAAAGAATTTAGCCACCCCCTCTCTTCCCGTGGGTGTCGTAAGAGGCGACTAAGGGATAACAAGGTTCCACAAACACCTTGGAACTTAAGAAACCGACCGATGGCGGGATAACCATCCAACTGCTGGCTTTGAAATACACAGGCCGAAGACGGGCAGCAGCGTCTTCAGTGCGACAAAGCCAGCCCTGCGGTCACCAACCCGCCTGCCCAGCGTGGTGACTATGGGCAAAACACATGAGTTTACGCCATTTTTGGCACGAACTTGTGGAGGCCTGTGTCCAGCAGTGGACTGTATAGGCTGTAATGATGATGATGACTTACTATTTAATTTCATTAAACTCGGGTAATTAATTGTACACAGTTTAGTTTTTAAATGATTTTAGTTTTACAGGGCTGTTAATTTTTGCTTTTTGTTTTAATACAATATGAATTTTGTCTTGGTGATGTTCATCATCTCCACTACAAACTTTTTTAAATTTTACTACGTTTATTAATACAGTTTTATTCTATCTTACACACTAAGGGACTTAAATTTATATTAATCTATTTAACAATTGTTTATATGTTTATATTTATATGTTTATATATATATGTTTACATATTACTATAATTTGTTAATTTTTATAGATCTTACCGGTAACAATACTTAAAATTTTGATACTAGGCAAGACTAATTTAAAGTTCGTATACCTAATTTTAAAATCTACTTTCAAGCTTTATTTAATTATTCAAGTAAAATTTCAATTACCATAGTTTTTATTCAGTCTTACTCGCTATAGGTCTTAAATCCATGGCCTGTGTATTTAAAAGCCAGCAGTTGAATGGTTAATCCGGCATCAGTCGGCTTTATAAATTCCAAGGAGGTAGTGGAACTTTGTTATCCCTTAGTCGACACCACTTACGACACCCACGGGGACAAATAAAACTAAACAACAAAAATAAAACTTTTAAGCATAAACATATATAATATATATACATACATACATATAAAATAAAATCATAATCGAATCCTCGTAAAGCAGAATTACATTTGTGATTTTTTTCTCCACTCCCAAGGAAACCTTACATTTTGAGATGAAAAGCGCTCAGTCCCAGTTCAAATCGCGTCCAACTACGGTCAAATTAGTTCTGTAGTTTTGGCGTACATGCTGTTAAAGTATGAATACATATAGACAGATAATAATAATAAAAAAATACATCTTCCTGTGTGGCTACGGCATGCTGTGTGGCTACGGCATTAAAGAATATAGCCACCCCCTCTCTTCCCGTTGGTGTCGTAAGAGGCGACTAAGGGATGACACAGTTTCATTACCACCTCGGAACTTAAAAAGCCGACCGATGCCCGAATAACCATCCTACCGCTGGTTTTGAAATACACAGGCCGAAGACGGGCAGCAGCGTCTTCGGTGCGAAAAAGCTAGCCCTGCGGTCACCAACCCGCCTGCCCAGTGTGGTGACTATGGGCAAAACACATGAGTTCACGCTATTTTTGGCGTGAACTTTTGGAGGCCTATGTCCAGCAGTGGACTGTGATTGGCTGAAATGATGATGATGATGATGACATCTTCCGAATAGATTTTATTTTCTCCTAATATATCAATGTACGTATCTTCAATGTGCATAATCGTACCGATTACAATTCCATTAAAGGTATAGATATAATATTACGTATTATATATATTATCTTTACATGGATATCGAAGATACATTATTTATTCATATAAATGTAACGGCAATATGACTGCACCATTTCTTTGTTATTCTGTTACGGTTATACACTTATCTATATCACCAACTATTAACTTAGATAGGCCACAGCAAGGAATTTCCTGCTCATATGTGGTTGTAGCCCGATTGGGAAAGTACATCGTCCTTACAAATGATCATAGCTAAATAGGGCACTGCTTTCAAGCAGTAGTATGTTCCTGTGGTGAGTAAGGTGGCCAAAGCTCATGGGGGGGGGGAGTATTTGGGTTTAGGGTCGGTTACGCGCTAGCGATGTTTCTGATGTTATAGGCGTTTATCATCATCATCATTTCAGCCTATCACAGTCCACTGCTAGACATAAGCCTCCACAAGATCACGCCAAAAATGGTGTGAAATCATGTGTGTTGCCCATATAGGCGTCTATAAGCTTCGACAAACGCTTAACATTATGAAAGCCGTACATACGCTTGTTTGCCGACCTAGTTTTATAAAAATAAATAAATAATATTACAAAGACGAATGATTATGTATTTTTGTAATGGATAAACTCAAAAAATATTGAGCCGATTTTAAAAAAATTCACAAGAATACTATATCAACATAGGCTGTATGACACCGCGTTGGCGCAACGGTCACAGCCATGGATGGTGCCTGTTGCGCTGGCGGTTGCGGGTTCGATCCCCGCACATAACAAACATTTGTATTGGCCAAACAGGTGTTTGCCGAGGTCTGGGTGTTTGTGCAGTCCTTGTGGGTCTCCCCACCGTGCCTCGGAGAGCACGTTAAGCCGTCGGTCCCGGTTGTTATCATGTACATCTGATAGCGATCGTTACTCGTAGTAGGGAATAAATCCGCCAACCTGCATTGGAAATTAAGCTCTGATCCTTCTCCTACATGGGGAAAGAGGCCTATGCCCAGTAGTGGGATATTACAGGCTGTAGCGTATAGGCTATATTTTAACGGAAAACTAAAACCATATCATCCACGCCGGCGAAGATGCAGCTGGAATGATAGGATATGTACCGATCAAATCAATTCAATATTCGTAACAATTGAAGCTTATAAAATGAATTAGCAACGCCACACGGTTTCACCTGCGTAATTTCCGATCTCGTGGGAATGTCTGGATAAAAAATAGCTTACGAGTATATTCTAGATCTACAAGTTTCATTAAAATCGGTATAGTGGTTTTGTGTGAAAGAATAACAAACATACATAATTTCTTAAGTCGTTAGAGTATAGGGTTGGCAATAATTATATAGACTATAGCAGTTCTTTAAAAGTACACAAGTTGTCAGGCCTTACTGAAAGGCGAGACTGTAACGATGCAATTTATCTATTTAAGATTCTGAATAATATGGTTGATGCCCCTTTTCTGCTTTCTAATATCTACTTCCGCATTCCTCGCAGGCAAGAAAGAAGTGTCCGCAAAAAGGATTTGTTTACAATACCTAAAAGTAGGGCACGCTACACCGCCAATAGTTTCATACGACGTACATGTAAATTGTATAATGATAGATTAAGTGATATAGATATATTTGGTATGAGTAAAGAAATCTTTAAAAGAGATCTAATCAGAGCATTGAATGAATAAAATATTTTCTTCTTTTAAAAATGTGACAATCTAGCTGTACAAGTTTCATATTTTATTTTATTTTTATTTTGTATGGTATTTCAGGGAGCTATAGGTTTAAAATTATTATCATAAATGTATTTTTATTACATTGTATGCAACTGTTTGTTCCTAAATAAAAGAAAAAAAAAAAAAAAAAAAATAATCCTCACAAGCTTTCGCATTTATAATATTAGTAGAAAACCGAAACTAATATTTTATTTATTGTATAAAATAATTATTAAATAAATTTATTAATAATTATATTGTATAAATAATTGTTATTAAGGTTCTATAGTCAAAGACTATTAGTTTATTCGATTAGTTTTCGACATCGTTTCGTCGTAGTTTTTTAGGGTTCCGTACCTCATAAGGAAAAAAAGGAGCTCTTATAGGATCACTTTGTTGTCCGTCTGTCTGTCAAGACCATTTTTCTCAGGAAAGCGTGAAGGTATCAAAGTGAAATTCATAAAAATACTCAAATGTACTGTCACTCGGAGCTGTGCTAGCGTCTAAAGCAACGCAATCAAAAGATACAGCCGTTTATGCTGTTTGACACTCAGTTGTTGACACTCGCAAGGGAATCAAATATCGACATCGACATATCTTGAAATTTTGGTACGAAGCAACATTTAATGAAACAACTTTTTTCGGATTTTATCGCGGTTTATTATTTACTTTTGATTCCCGACGTTTCGGATACTTTACAGCAACCATGGTCACGGGGGGACTGAGGTGTCAGACGTCCCAACGTTACAAAGTTATTCGAAACTACCCGACATACATCAATATCTTATATAGTCCTATCTACGCAGAATGCGCTAATTGAGTCTTTAATCTGTGGTGAATTATGCTTGGTTTTTGATTTAATTATATTAATAATGGGGTCCCAAGCAGGTGGTAATTGCCAGCCATCTTCTCTATTGAAATTTGGATGTTTTTTAATTTCAATAGCCTCACGGATCATCCTTGGTTGGAATCGGTGTTCTTTTGCGAGGATCTGTGGTTTATCGAATCTAATATAATGGCTAGCGGTGTCTAGACTGTGTTCACAGATTGCGGACTTAGTATAGTCCAATTATATTATAAAAAATGTATATTAGTCCAATTGTAAGCCAGATCGACTCACCAACCTACAGACTGGCTAAACATGTTGCCCATGTACTTTCGCCACTGCGTGGACAAACCAGAGCACATACACGGGATTCGTACCACTTTGTTAATGAGATCAAACATCTACATCTCAGTGACAATGAAACTATGGTTAGTTTTGATGTGCAATCACTCTTTACATGCTTACCGGTTGAAGATTGCATTAGTATTGTGTCAAGAAAGCTGAAGGAAAATGACATGCCGATAGAATATGCTGACCTTCTCAAGCATTGCCTTACATCTGGCTACATGTTGTGGAATAATCAGTTCTACAAGCAAGTAGATGGCGTAGCGATGGGTTCACCAGTATCCCCCGTTGTTGCCGACATATTTATGGAGGACTTCGAGGAGACTGCTCTGCGTACCTCGCCCATAACACCCAGGTTCTACAAACGGTATGTAGATGATACTTTCACAATATTACCATCTGATAAAGTATCCATATTCTTACACCATCTTAACTCCATAAATTCCAAAATTCAATTCACAATGGAGTTGGAGGTAAATAAATCTTTAGCTTTCTTAGATGTATTAGTCATCCGTAATCCCAACAATACCTTAAGCCATACAGTGTATAGAAAGCATACCCATACGGATAGGTACTTAAACGGTGAATCACACCATCATCCAACACAGTTAGCTACCGTGGGTAAATCTTTGTTTCAGAGAGCACGCGGGATCTGCGATGAGCGACACCTGGAGACCGAACTTCAACATGTCAAGCAAGTACTGCGAGACAACAAGCTTCGGGTACCGCGTCCTCATCGCAGTGAACGTGTGAAACCAGCCACCGTCGAACGAGTACCTGCTGTGCTACCTTTTATGAAAGGGGTCACTGACAAGATTGGCTTCATCTTAAAGCGAGCTTCTATAAAAACTTTTTTCAAGCCGCCAAAAACGATAAGTCAATTTTTACCATCTGTCAAGTGTCATATACCCTTACAAGATGCAGGAGTATACAAGCTTGATTGTGACTGTGGTCTCTCTTATATAGGACAAACAAAAAGATCGATCAAAACTCGCGTTAAGGAACATATAGCTGACTTAAAACATCGTCGCTATACTAAGTCCGCAATCTGTGAACACAGTCTAGACACCGCTAGCCATTATATTAGATTCGATAAACCACAGATCCTCGCAAAAGAACACCGATTCCAACCAAGGATGATCCGTGAGGCTATTGAAATTAAAAAACATCCAAATTTCAATAGAGAAGATGGCTGGCAATTACCACCTGCTTGGGACCCCATTATTAATATAATTAAATCAAAAACCAAGCATAATTCACCACAGATTAAAGACTCAATTAGCACATTCTGCGTAGATAGGACTATATAAGATATTGATGTATGTCGGGTAGTTTCGAATAACTTTGTAACGTTGGGACGTCTGACACCTCAGTCCCCCCGTGACCATGGTTGCTGTAAAGTATCCGAAACGTCGGGAATCAAAAGTAAATAATAAACCGCGATAAAATCCGAAAAAAGTTGTTTCATTAAATGAGTAAAATTCGCGTAAACATTAGAAAACGAAGCAACATCTTATAGCGCAGATAAAGGACAAATTGTAAAAAGCATAAATTTTTAGTTACATTATATAATAAAAATATTTTTAATAATTTTGTTTGCACGGAACCCTCGGTGCGCGAGTCCGACTCGCACGTGGGTATTTTTTTTTAATTTAATCGAGATCCGACTATTACTTTTTTAATTATTATATATATACTAACTAACTTTTTCCCTTTTAATGTTATTCGATATAATAAAATCCTGCAACCTGTTTCACAACTTCTATAAGTTATAAATTTTAAATTAAAGATACAATTAATGGACAAAGAATATTTATCTGTACAAGATTATATCAAACACAAGAATATTTTAGCTGGTGCTGAATTTCATAAATTTGAAATGATTAACTGATTTTCAGCAGAGTTTTTCGGCACAATCTACATACTGAATCAGTGGAAGCATTCCGTAAAATTACTTGAATGATTTAAAATTGGATTTGATGACTTCTTAAATTAAGAAATTTTTGTTTTTGATTTCGACTAAGAAATAAAAAAAAAACGTCATAATATATGTTGAACAAGACTCAGAACACTCAACGAAACATTTCTCACTTCAAATCTATAGTTATTTATTCACAATACACACTTTTAACTACATTGAATACGTCACCACTAATCACTCATACGCCATTTATCGAGTAGCAATGCCACCACAATAATTAATCAATAACTGCTTCTTCACTTACAAATTATCATATTTATACGACAACAATCCCTCCAATACATGACAAACATGGCGACTGACCAATTAGAAAATTAGTATTAACTATTCAGAAGACGGTGTCTCTATCTTTATGCTCTTCCGGTACTTCAACAAATAAAAATCAGAATAAGAACGATACAATCTTTTTAAAATTAGAAGCTCACATTTAAATTATAACAGTGTAGCGACACCTATCTCGCGACATATAAAAATAGAGAAAACTGACGTATCCTACATCGCGCTACCAAAGTTATCAGAATGATTGAGTATGTATACAAGAACCCGACAACAACCGTCAGAGCAGTAGCCCGCTAGACATAACACCCGTCTGGTCGGAGGATCCTCCCTTTTCTATGGGGGATGAGAGACTCGACATCATGTTTCTCACGCACTCCCAAACTGGTGACCCCGACGTGATTCTTCACACTCCCAAAACAGTATTTATTGTGTGATTATCCTGCAAAACAGATAACAAAGAAAGTAACTGACTTATAGTAAATTAATAGGTATTAAACATTCGAAAGATGGCGTCACCATCTTTGTACTGTTCCGGTATTAAGCGAATAAACAATAAGAGTACCTAATATCGACACAAAATCCAATACTTTAATAATAATTGTCAGTATTATATATTTAAACGCTAACACATATTAAGTCAAAGTAAGAAAACTCAATAAAATTGGTTTACAATCAGTAAAAACAATCACTAATAACCCTGATCTGGAATGAGAGCGCTCCTCTTTCTCAATAAATCGGGTAAAAATAGTAATCTAGCTCTTATTTCAAGGTTTCAACTATTTCCAAACTTCGCTACAGCAATACAAGAACAGTTTAGATATCCATTTTAAAGCATACTAGTTGCCAGACGCGGTTTTACCAGTTGTTTGTTTTATTTTAATTCATTCATTCATTCGTTGGAGTTAATTCCTTTCGACATTGACTAGATAGAGACCTAGGAGAATTGTGACAAGTTTTGCTTTATCATACATATCTCTACTATGAGTAACGATTGCTATCAGGTGTACATGATAACAACCGGGACCAACAGCTTAACGTGCTCTCCGAGGCACGGTGGAGAGACCCACAAGGACAGCACAAACACCCAGACCACGGCAAACATCTGTATGACCAATACAAATGTTACTCATAGTAGGGAATATATCCGCCAACCCGCATTGGAGCAGCGTGGTGGATTAAGCTCTGATCCTTCTCCTACATGGGGAAAGAGGCCTATGCCCAGTAGTGGGATATTACAGGCTGAAGCGTATTATGCGTATTATGTTTATCAAATATGTATATAAGATATCTTTGATAGAATATTAAAACTGAAATGCATTCCCAAAAAAACCGTGTGTGTGTCAGCTCCGACGCAAGACTGGAGTTTACTCCTTCAGATCAACTGTCTAAATAGTCACAAAACGGCTTACTAGTCTAAGAAAAAAGTGTGAATACCATATCAAATGGTAAATAAACGAATCAAATAGCGTCATCTATCAGAACCCTATTGGTTTCCGATAGATGGCGTTATTAGAAAACTCCTAACAAAAACGTAACGAGGTCATTCGTTCGGAAGATTTTACACCTCATATTTTTTTCATACCGAGAGACTATATGATAATCGATTAAGGACTTATCTCCAAAAACATGATGTTACAAAGTCCGCCAGGCAAGTTAGTATTATATTTATTTATGATGATGATTATTATCTGAAATATCGTAAACCGACACGAAGGACAAATTTAAAATTAAATAAATTAGCGAAACGATTCGTTTCTTAAATATATGAACTCGTAAGTAATTCTAGATAATTTTATACACTTTGTACAGAACCTTGACACATATGTACCTGCTTTCAAGATAACCTTAACGAGTGAAATAACCGAATAAACGAGCGATACCAATCGGAAGTTACGTCTAACACGCGAGGTTCGATTTTAACTGTTACTGTAGGGCTACCTCTTGTTTTGTAATTACAAGTTGAATAGGACCCATCTCTAAATTACTTCACTTGAATTTTACAATTTTTGGACCAATCCCCCGTCCTTGTGACAGATGGACATTTATGACACCCGGTACTGGTTCACAAATCGTTTTGCAAATGTTTAAGCGATTTCACTCATTATAATGAAAAAACTTTTTTCGGATTTTATTTCAGTATATTAAGTTTTTTAGATACGTGACATTTCGGATACTTTACAGGTCCACCATGGTCACGGGAGGAAGAAGGGAAGGGAGTAATGATTGAAATTCGCTTGAACATTACCACATTATAACAAAGTCCTAGCCTGGGGGCGTAGTTTGTTGTGTCCCGGCTTTCTGTTCCGCGGGACGCAGCTTCAATTCCCGCCTAAGTCTAATTCGAGAAAAAAATATTTGAACCAATACAAAAAAAGTAAAAGAAATCGAACCGCAATCGTGAATGAGTAGGTGCTATACGGCACACTACACCAGAGCGGTGTATATGTTTATATGTAACGGTTAAATATAATGCAATGTTTCGTTCCCTTCCACAGTCTAATTCATTGATTACCTGTCTGTCTCTACCCTCATTAACGACATACAGCCATCATGTCAGTGATCACTATTTTGGTAACAAGTCAACATCAAAACGGCATTACATATTATAGTCTAAGAGCCGGTGGGAGGTCACGATAACTCGATGAGACATCATCATCATCATTCCATCATTCCAGCCTATTGCAGTCCCCTGGTGGACATAGTCCTCCACAATTTCGCGCCAAAAATGTGAACTCATGTGTGTTGCCCATAGTCACCACGCTGGGCAGGCGGGTTGGTGACCGCAGGGCTGGCTTCGTCGCACCGAAGACGCTGCTGCCCGTCCTCGGCCTGTGTAGCAAGTTGTAGCAGTTGTAAGCAGTTGGATGGTTATCCCGCCACCGGTCGGCTTTTTAAGTTCCAAGGTGGTAGCGGAACTGTGTTATCCCTTAGTCGCCTCTTACGACACCCACGGGAAGAGGGGGTGGCTATATTCTTTGGTGCCGTAGCCACACAACACATGATAAGACATATTTTTTATCAAATATAATTTATAAACAAAAACACTTATGATAACTTGCCTATCGAAAAGTTTTCATGTATATTTTTAATGTAATTAATTTTCATCAATTTTCTTTCATCACCTTCACTCTAGTGATAACCCACTGAGTTTCATCTGAATTGATAGTTTTTAACACACAAAATATGCCTAGGTAGACTTGACTACTTATTCTGTAGATAAATGTGAACAGATAAATCAATATAGGTAGCTATATCGATCTGTTAACCAGTCTCCTTTACTATTATAGCAAACCTATTATTTAGTGTGTAATTACAATGTAAACACACGACCTTATTATTTAGTTCCTATGTAATTACAGTCTAAACAAACGAATTTTACCGATGATCGATATCGAGAACAGTAAAGTGGGACGCTCTTGTTGTATTTGATTCAACCTGTAACGTCCCACTACTGGGCAAAACACTCTTTATCTATATGGAAGAATTGCAACTTTATTCATCACCTTACTCGGCTGTGGGTTAACGAAAAATAAAGGTCGCTATCATTTGTGTGATAACAACCGGGATAGCTTTACTTAAGACCTAGGTAACATGGATATAGACCCACAAGAACATACATTCGACGAGCATCGAACCCGTGACTGACTACTAAGAGGTTGTCTGGCGGAAAAAAATAAAAATAAAATTAATTTTATGCAATAACGTGTAATGTCATCATCAAATTTATTATGTAAGCAATGATCTCAAATTATAACAGTATTATTATAGAAAAAAATTGGATCAGGTAATCAAGAATGTTATTCAAAAGAATGCTAAGTATTTGTGCCACTATTCCATGAGTACACTTAGTTTCGTATATTGTAAACTAGCGACCCGCTTCGGCTTCGCACGGTTGCAAAAACTATCAGTGTTTCTCTACTATATTATGCATGTATCATACATATAAACATTCCTCTGGAATCATTCTATATACTAAAGAAAACCGAATCAAAATCCATCGCGTAGTTTTAAAGATCTAAGCATACAGACAGCGGGAAGCGACTTTGTTTTATACTATGTAATGATACACATTCTGCTTGTTTTCTAAATTATTTCTTCAAAACAGTGAAGATGGTAAACAAGCGTGCGGCTCACCTGATGTTAGGCACCTTAGCCTACAGATGTCTGCCGTACTCTGACCACTTCAGGAGCTCTGTCTACCTTGTTTACCATAGGAACACAACACCACTTGATAGCACTAATTCAATAGCGTTTCAGCTTGTAATATCCAACTACTGGGCATAGGCCTCTTTCCCCATATAGGAGAAGGGTCAGAGCTTAATCCACCACGCTGCTCCACTGCGGGTTGGCGGATATATTCCCTACTTATGAGTAACGATCGCTATCAGGTGTGCATGATAACAACCGGGACCGACGGTTTAACGTGCTCTCCGAGGCACGGTGGGGAGATCCACAAAGACTGCACAAACACCCTGAGAAACGATGTTACTGCGGTACACAGTAGCGCAAGACTGATAAAGTAAAAAGAAAAAAAACGAGCAAAAAGGTATAAGGCATATAAGGCGATAAATTACTTTTTATAAATACATTTTTGGGGGTGCGTGAGAAACAAGGTGTGTTCCTCGTCCCCCATTGAAGAAAAGCGAGGATCCTCCGACCAGACGGTTGTTGTGTCTGGCGGGCTACTGGCCCGACGGTTGTTGTCGGGATCTTGTATTTATACTTAATCACTTTGAAAACTCTGATAGCGCGATGTAGCATACGTCAGTTTTTTCTAATTACGTAGTTTGTAGTCGTTCGTATTTCGGGCGATAGATGTCGCCACACATTCAAAATTAGTAATATAAAATACATATATACCTGCTTAACTAGATGCACAATTACATGCACACATACATATAATACATACATATACTAGACTATGAGAAGTTCATCATTTCGGAGGAAAGGTGATTCCTTAGCTAGTCACAGCAGTGTTTTTTTTTTCACTATTTCAAAAACCTCTAAGTTATATTTTCCCCTTCAATTTGAACATTATTAGATAACACACATGATTAATGGCCTCCTCTAAGGTCGGGTACATGCAAAACTAGCATGCAAATAAATGTCATATCAGCATATATTATCAAGGTTATAGATTGAACGAAGATTGATGGATAGTATGGATACCAACTCGCCTGCCAAGCGTGGTGACTATGGGCAACACACATGAGTTCACGCATTTTTGGCGCGAACTTGTGGAGGCCTATGTCTAGCAGTGGACTGCAATGGCTGGAATGATGATGATGATGATGATTATTATGGATACGTAGATTTATTTTGTACTAGTTACGTCTACGGTGGCACCCGTCGTCACGCTATCTTGCCCGACAGTGCTGCCAACCTCAGGATGCCGCGACGCCTTTAGTTTTTCGACTGTCTGAATGAATGTCTGACTTATAGATAGGCAACGATTAAGGGTATAAGACAGGCTTACCTACACGACTACCACCACCACAATTTTTCTTACACAATTATGAAGTCTATTATCTCGGCCACACCGACTAATCTCCTTTCGTGTATTCTAATCATATGTGACATTATCATTGCTACTTCTACACTATTAGAAAACTTACTAAGCTGTGAATGAACACTTAACTCCAAACCAGCGTTTTATTCATCAAACATCTCGACTTATCGACTTAACCAACCTAACCAATCATTGCTTTTCTCGATTTTCTGACGGACCTAGTAACAATTATAATTAATACGAACGTAAAAAGTGGCTAGCGTGGGAAAAAAAAAACAATCCACTATTGTCTCATCTGCCAACTCAGCGATGCAAAAAAAAGTTTTATATGTTGTAAAGGTATATCTTGTAGGTATAATTTTATGTTGTCATTTCTTATAAGTATTTCCGGAGATATTTTGTTTTACTAAATTTATCAGATGCTCCTACTAAGGCTTAGCTGTCCTTCCCGGTGTAACCGCGTTAATTTGAAAAGAAAAACAGCTTATAGTCTTCTTCGGTAAAAGGAGTATCCAGCACTAAAATAATTTTTCAACTTGAGCCGTTAGTTCAATATAGATAGTTCCTGAAATTAGCGCGTTTAAACAAATAAACAAACCTTTAAACTTTATAATATTAATGCAGACTAGCTGTGCCCGCGACTTCGTCCGCGTGGAATTTAACAAAAAATGTTAGTGTTCAGTTCGCAAAGTTATAAAATAAATAAATTTCTGAAATAAAAGTGGCCTAAATGACTCCTTACAGACAGACGAAAATTGTAAATAATGTTATTTTGGTATATGTACCGTGTAAACAAAGAACGGTTATTAACCGACTTCAAAAAAGGAAAAGGTTACTCAATTCGACCGTATATGTGTTCGTTGTGTGCATGTTCGAGGTTAACTTCGTCGTTTATGAACCAATTTTGATAGTTCTTTTTTTGTTAGAAAGTAGATATTCCAGATGTGATACCATAATAAGGAAACCAGGATCTGATGATGGGATCCCAGAGAAATCGAGGGAAAACCCTTGAAAATCCGCATAACTTTTTACTGAGTGTACCGATTAATGATTTTTAATTTAATCGAATGTTTATCATGTGGTCAGATTTAAATTTCATCGAGATCTGAATACAGCATTTGGAGTAATCTTTGATAATGCGTATTTACTTGACTATTTTTTCGTCTACCTACGTTGTATTACCTGTCGATGTAATTGAAATCGGTTTTTTTTTCGTTTAACAGCAAACACGATTATTTTAATATTACAGACACTCTAATTTTATTTATTTGTATAGA
This sequence comes from Melitaea cinxia, assembly GCF_905220565.1. Taxonomy (NCBI): domain Eukaryota; kingdom Metazoa; phylum Arthropoda; class Insecta; order Lepidoptera; family Nymphalidae; genus Melitaea; species Melitaea cinxia. Next base: position 7,932,926 of record NC_059423.1, read on the forward strand.
TTGGAACCAATTAAAATTCGAATCAAATTCTTATTATTTAAGAAATTTCTTTAAATGTAATTTATTATTTTCCCTTTTTCAAAATATGGCCACAAACGATGATTACTTTCAAATGTTGACGTCGATGGAATTTGACTATTTGAGTTTCTGATGTATGGTATTATGACATGAACAGGCGTGTCTTTTGACATTAAATTATCAACTGTTGTAGTATAGTGGCGCATGTAGTTGCCTTAACACCGGCAGTCGGGCGATCCAAAATATTCGCAAGTCTACTACTACCCACCCTCATCCACGTGTTATTCGGTGATCACGTGTGTGGTTACGGCATTAAAGAATATAGCCACACCCTCTCTTCCCGTGGATGTCGTAAGAGGCGACTAAGGGAATAAACACAGTTCCACTACCACCTTGGAACTTATAAAGCCGACCGATGGCGGGATAGCCATCCAACTGCTGGCTTTGAATTACACAGGCCGAAGACGGGCAGCAGTGTCTTTGGTGCGACAAAGCCAGCCCTGCGGTCACCAACCCGCCTGCCCAGCATGCTGACTGTGGGCAAAACACATGAGTTCCCCCATTTTTGGCGTGAACTGGTGGAGGCCTATGTCCAGTAGTGGACTGCGAAAGCCTGATGTGATGATGACGTAAATCAGTCTGCCATAGTTACTATCATAGATTTTTTTTAATTTATTATCTGTTACCCCGTAGAAGGTATGAACGGCATGGTGGATCAAAATCAAAAACAACTCAACAATTTTCGAATCGTCAAACGGAATTTTGGATTATCAAACTTCCCAGTAGTGGGACGCTTAGTTACTCAGCCTTTGATGTAGTTCAATCCCATGAGAGTTATGAACAAAGGTCGCTATAAAAGTAAAAAATTTGTGCATAGCTTACACAAATTCCAAAAAAAATCCATTTTGTTTTCACCTACGTTATATAATTGATTTTGTGCTAATTTCTAAGGTCGTTGAGTAAAGCTGTACATTGACGTCAAACAGTACATTTTATTTTGGGCTAATTAGGCCAGACTCGCTTCTTAACAAAATATCTTAAGCCATATTATGATTACAGCGAATCTTCACACTTAGCCCCTTCTTCTGGAAAAGTAACAATATAATGCCTAAAATAGTTGTACTGATTAAATAAAATAGTATGAATTTAAATAGGTTTGAAGGTGCTCTTAAGCTGGTCTCTGAAGTTCTCTGTTCATTTGGAAACTTTATGAAAGAATAACTTCTTGTATTTAAAACCACAACGAGTATGTCTATATGATCTAATCTATTTTTGTTCTGATAGAATTTACAATCACACTATTCCACTTTCCAATAACAAATAAATTTTTTAATTTTTTAAATGTTATTAAAAAAAATATAGGCAAACTAGCCAGTCTCAGCCTATTCAGACCTTTTGTCATGTACCTTCAAAAAAATGAAAGAGACTAAATTCGTCTGCAGTGACAACAGAAAACTTCTAATAACGTAGCAACTCCTAATAAAATCAAAAAATACTATCTTCAAGTAGTTTTGCACGTTTGCAACTGTGTAGGTATTATCTGTTCTATGTAAAGCTCACTCAAAAGTTCACTCACTTTATCACTAGCTCGTAATTTCAATTGCTCTGAGAAGAGCAGAAATAATTCAGCAGTCGTATTCTATTAAAATATTTAAATACAATGTTGTTGAATATAAGTGCGATCAGATATCATACGAGAAATGCAATCAAATTCAAAAAATAACTTTGTAGGCCCCAAGAGCATCGAATGGTTATTTTACAAACTAAAATTTAAAAAATGATGTAAAAGTAAATCATCATCATCATCATCATTTCAGCCTATCACAGTCCACTGCTGGACATAGGCCTCCCTGAGTTCGCGCCAGACATCCCAGTCTTCCGCAATCCTCATCCAGCCTACACCGGCAATCTTACGTAGATCGTCGGTCCAACAGGCCGGAGGACGTCTCACACTGCGTTTGCCAAGACGCGATCTCCACTCTAAGACCCGTCTACTCCAACGCCCATCGGTCCTGCGACACAGATGACCAGCCCACTGCCACTTCAAGAACCAAAAAAAAACTGGAAACTTGTGGAGGCCTGTGTCCAGCAGTGGTTTTGTAATTGTTGTCAGAATTAACAGAAATACATCATCTATAAAAATTTCAACTCTCTATCACGGCGGACAGCGGCGTCTTAGTAATAGGATCCGTTTTTACCCTTTGGGTAAGGAACCCTAAAAAAGAGGAGGTTCTCAATTCGACTATATTTTTTATTGTGTGTTACTTCATAACCTTTTACTGGGTGGACCGATTGTGATTATTCTTTTTTGATCGAAAACTGGTGCTTGTCATGTAGTCCCATTTAAATTTGATTGAGACCTGACGAGCACTTTTTATTATCTCTAATAATGGGACTTGACTATTTGTTCTTCTTTCTACCCACGTTGTATTGCTGGTCGATGTAATTGAAGTCGGCTTTTTTCGTTGACATGCATACACAATTATACATTCTACAAAGTATAAGGAAACTTAAAAAAAAACTTGCCAAATTGGTCCAGCCTTTACCGAGTTTAATACTTATTATGATATGTTACATAGCACCCCATAAGTGATATATATTAACTTTACTGGGTCAGAAAACTCTGAAACTAGGTGATATTGATTATTGATTTCTTTCTATTTCGTGTTATACAGTTATACAACTTTACGATTGTGTCTGTTAGAAGATATTCATTCTCGTATTTTTAGTATTAAATATGTAAATAATTTATTTAATATTATTTATTATCGATTTTTCCTCCTTAATATGTGTACTAGTACCCAAAGGTTATCTGGAAGAGATCGCCTTTGTACATCTTGTATTGTATCTTTCTTTATATGTGTCTGTGTGTTCGGTGTACGTTAAGAATAAATATATAAAATATTTAAAAGAGTTACATAATATGTTTATGTTTTTTATTACTAGATTTCAAGATAAGATAAAGTTCTCGAACCGATTATATTTTTTGTCTGTTACCTCATAACTTTTACTAGTACTGTGTGGCTACGGTACTAAAGAATATAGCCAACCCCTCTCTTCCCGTGAGGTCGTAAGAGGCGACTAAGGGATAACACAGTTCCGCTACCACCTCGGAACTTAAAAAGCCGACCGGTGGCGGGATAACCATACAACTGCTGGCTTTGAAATACACAGGCCCAAGACGGGCAGCAGCGTCTTAGGTGCGACAAAGCCAGTACTGCGGTCACCAACCCGCTTGCCCAACGTGGTGACTATGGGCAAAACACATAAGTTCACGTTATTTTTGGCGTAAACTTGTGGAGGCCTATGTCCAGCAGTGGAATGTATAAGCTGTAATGATGATCCGAAACCTCGGGCATCTACAAAACTTAATAAGCCGCGATAAAATCCGAAAAAGTTGGTTTGTTCTTTTTTTTGTTTGAGTACAAACAATTAGTATCTTCAGCTTTATTATTTTTAACTAGTTTTTAAATTATTAAAACTAGAAACAGAATATTAAATTTCGACTGAACAAATGCCTTTTCTTATATAGGTAGCGAGATAAAGCTTATGTGATCTCAAGCTGTTCCACAGAATTATTTTTTAAACATGTTTAGATAATACTAGCTGGCCCCACAAACGTTGTTTTGCCATATATGTTTATTAACCCCTTAATCCCCCACTGAAAAATAGATGTTGGCTGATTCTCAGAACTAACCATATATTAAATTTCATAAAAATCGGTCCAGCCGTTTCGGAAGAGTATTGTAATTAAGATTGTGACACGAGATTTTGTTTTATTTTTTTATTACACAATACACACACGGTCGTCTGTCCCTAAAGTAAGCAACTTAATGCTTGTGTTATAGGTAACAGCCGACTGGTATAGCTACATTTTTTTTTTTTTTGATAAACATACTTATAAATAATACATATATAAATATATAAATAAATATATACATTACACCAAGACTCAGGGTGGGAATCGAACCCACAACCCCCGGAGCAGAAAGCAGGGTCACTACAAACTGCGCCAACGGGCTAGTCAAATATAAGATTTTATATATAAGATTAAGTTATATAAGGTCGCTTTATGAAATATGTATCTAGTAGACAAAAAAAAATCATTGGAAGCATCATTATGAAAAATTATTTATAAATTACTTCCTGTTCATGAAAAGGTTAAATATTTGTTGGTTCTAGAACATTTTAATAATGACAAGCATAAAATATTGGTGCACAACCGTTATCTAATATATAAAATTCTCGTGTCGCGGTGTTTGTAGTTAAACTCCCCCGAAACGGCTTGACCGATTCTCATGAAATTTTGTGTGCATATCGGGTAGGTCTGAGAATCGAACAACATCTATTTTTCATTCCAAGTTATAGGGGGGGGGGGGGTGGAGAAGGTTAATAAAATATATGGCTAAACAACGTTTGCGGGGTCAGCTAGTAATATTATAACAAAAGAGTAAGAGAACGCAGATTAGTTGGAATATCTGTAAATAATTATTATTGATTTTTTTAGTTTGTAAATTTAATTATCTTTTCCTCTCAACAATTATTTAATTATTTTAAATAAATGATAGTTACGTTAGATAAAATTTTAAAATATACTAGCTGTGCCCGCGATTTCGTTTGCGTGGAGTTTAACAAAAAAATTATGGCTCAGTTCACAGTTATAAAAATAATCTGAAATATAAGTAGCCGCAGTTACTTTTTATTACATCAGCTATACAATAAGCCAATGAAAGTCCCGTCAAAATCGGTCCGGCCGTTTCAAAAATTGTTAAAAATGTTATTTTGGTATATGTACCATATATACATCCATATCATCATCATCATTTCAGCCTATCGCAGTCCATTGCTGGACATAGGCCTCCTCCAGTTCGCGCCAGACATCCCGGTCTTCCGCAATCCTCATTCAGCCTACACCGGCAATCCTACGCAGATCGTCGGTCCAACGGGCCGGAGGACGTCCCACACTACGTTTGCCAAGACGCGGTCTCCACTCCAGGACCCGTCTACTCCATATGCATTTAATAAAAAGCGATTATTTCAATATGACAAACAATCACTCCAATTTTATTTGTTTGTATAGAACATGTATAGATGTATATTAAAGAAAAAAATGAATATTGTACAATATATGTTGGCAAGCGTTAATTCCGCCGATAAACTGTCACCCAGTTTGGAGATTATTATTATTATTTCGGATAATTTCCCTATCTAATAAGTAACGAACGCTTTTAGGTAATCTATTATAATTATGATAACAACCGGGACCGACGGCTTTACGTGCTCTCGAGCCGGGTATAAGAACATTGAACGGTATAATTACCCTGTTTATCGTTAACCATTCTGAGTTTACGATATCTAGCACTGTTGTTAGCTTCGCGTACACAGGTATGTGTTTTATTAGAGTGTTATTTAACGTTTGTTTCATTACCATTAGTAGGAAGCATATTCTTGTCAATATTACGAAGGTTTTCAACTGTCAAATTTTTTAATCCTTTGAAACGGTAGACGGATGTTTGACTCCTTACTGCGTTCCTTCAAATGGGGGTTTTTGTAGGTGTTATCACTTTACACGTGATAAAAGCATTCCTAGCCTGTTTTTAAATTTTACTTTGTCTTAATATACGAGCTACTCTGGCAACGTATTTCTGCATTACCGTTCAGTACTATTTTTCTTAATCCTAAAGACGTCCCAAAACTGCCGCATACAACTACAGAACCGCATGTGGAAACGAATGAAAATTACTATTTTGATAGTAACATATAAACCGTGTTTTAGTACAAAATTAGTAATATTTCGTATGATTTGTTTTCATGTTACCCACACTTTGGGAAATTTTAAACAATTTTTAATATCATATCGAAAACTTAAATCTAGCGGTTACATCGTTCCATAGCTAATTGGCTAGAGCATCGACACGGTAAGTCGGAGATGCAGGTTCGATCCTCGCTGGAACGGTGGATTTTTGATATGATATTAAAAATTGTTTAGTAATATCTTTCATGAAATACAGCGTCCCAAGAGCACACATTTTTATCGTCTATGTAATCCTGCACCGAATAATAAGCTTTATCTATTAATTACTTTTTACTAAAAACTTTAAATTTATGTTGAGACAATTACAAACTAGTTTATGAGATTTAATCGATGCTCGGGTACAGTAAAAAAGTAAAAACACCAAAATCCGAAAGAAATATTTAGATACTTTCTGTTCCAAGCGGAAATTGAACTCGACCGACTTTAATGGAAATTTCATGAACGCTGCATCATAACAGCTGTCGTTTTATGGGTTGTTTGTTTGTAACCCATATTCTTTTAGTATCAGAGGTAATGGGGCTGAAGTGCTATTTACATTTGAAAGATAAAGCGTTTCTAAGCATCATAAAGCACACGTCATCGCACTTTCGCGTTCAACATTTATCTGGAACTTTTATTGCTTTTCCTCGCTATAGCTTTACATATTTACCGAGAGTTCACATGCATGATAATCTATGCCACGGGAACAGTAACTTTAAGGAACAGCGTGGCCAGATTTAGTAGATTTTGGTAGATTTCGAGGTACCGGGAACAGTATCTAGTAGATAAAAAACATTTGGTACATTTTGGTAGATTTCACGCTTTTCAACTATTCTGGTACTTTTTTCCCTTCATACGGCAAACCTCTCGAAAAAATGCTGGCTATTCCCCTTTTCATCGAATGGATTGTAACTATCTCTTTCTAATATTAATTGTTCGAGGGGGAAAGCTGTTGGGGGAATCCCACGTGTATTGAAAAAATTGATTAGGTAGGTATATCTTTAATTTTTATTCTTTCGTAACCATTCATGCTGTGAGCTAGTGATGTAAAAATTACCGATTTATCGGTGGAACTCGCCTATTTTTTGAATAAATACCGATGAAACGATTTTAGGGTATAATTTCCCGATTTCTATTTTAGCACACAAAACTTAAATTATACGAGTTTTGAGGTTTGTAACACTGTTTGTACCTAAATTTAACTGTACATATGTGGTAATTCCCAGAGGAATTTTATATCAGCCTCTTATTAAACAAGCCAATTTAAGCTGTATTTCATAGGTACTAAGGGTTGAATATTATTATCCGAGTGAAACACAAAATTTCAATAAAAAGTAGAACGGGTGGTGAAGGAAATTAATGGACTCAAACAGCTTCATGACTGTTACCCAGCATAAAGAAGAAGAACATAACTCGATCACAATTTAAAAATACCTATTTTTCTGTAGATTTTAATTTCAAGTAATAAATATTGATTTATCTAATTTATGGTGTTTTCTTTGCTCATCTTATTGTTTTATGGTTATAATCAAGAGAACATTATTATGCTTCTTCGTTGTAACACAACAGCAAAGAAATGTAGTAATAGATTTTTAGTATTTTCTCGTTCTCTTTTGGTAGAATTTAGTAGTTTTTAACCTCCACAAGCAGTAGATTCTTAAATGAAATCTGGTCACACTGTTAAGGAATAAAATGTAGCCTGGTATACCAATACTTGATGACGCGTTGACGCAACGGTTACAGCACTGGTTTGTGGCTGTTGCGCTGGCGGTTGCGGGTTCGAACTGCATTTGTATTGGTAATGCAGATGTTTGCCGTGGTCTGGGTGTTTGTGCAGTCCGTGTGGGTCTCCCCACCGGGCCTCGAAGAACACGTTAAGCCGTCAGTCCCGGTTGTTATCATATACATTTGATAGCAATCGTACTCATAGTAGGGAATATATCCACCAGCCCGCATTGAAGCACCGTGGTGGATTAAACTCTGATCCTTTTCCTACATGAGAAAAAAGGCCTACAGGCTGAAGCGTGGATACCAATACTTATTGCGCTCAATATCTATGCCGATAGGTATCTATGTTGAGCGCTTATCGACTGAGGGATCGCTTTGTGCATCATGGAGAGGTCGCAAGCAGGAAATAGTTTTATCCAATATAAAAATAAAAACAAATAAATTGTAAAAGTTTTAGTAGGTACTTATTAAATATCCACTCCTTTATCCATAAACAGTTGAGTAAAGTTGAAGGTCAACGCTCAATATTCGCGTCAGTAACTAAAAAATATTATACTATATTTATTTTCAGACGCCAAATTTCTTTTCAACTCGTTCTGGCATTTTTGCGCGATTGAATAAATCACTCGCCAGTTTCACTGTTTCACAATGATTTGGCAGTCACGACAACTGGCTTATGCGCTAATGTCAATGATTTAATCACCAAATATAACAAATAGGCAGGACCAATGTAGATAAGAGTCAAACAATATGTATATCTATACATATAATAAAATGGTAGGAAAGTCAAAACTGTACATTGAATATTTTTTTTAAAAGAATACTTGTGGTGTGATCTACAATCGATACCGAAGCCAAAAATATAGTTTTTAGAATTTTTGTCTGTTTGTCTGTATGTATGTCCGGGATAAACTCAAAAAGTACTGCATGGATTTACTTTAAATTTGGCACGAATATTATTAAGAAGTCGGGTCAACATATAGGCTACATATTATCACGCTATCACCTACGGGGAACGAGCAGTGAACCTTTATTTCTTCAACGCATTCTGTAATAACGTGTAATCTAACGACGCATATTTGAATGTTGTTATTGTGTAACAACCATGCTATGTGATATGTGTTGTTATTGTGTAACAACGATGCTATGTAATAACCATGCTATAAGCTAGCTTCATACTATAAATAAAGACATTCTGTAGTATATTTAGTATCAGCATTGCACCCGTGCGAAGCCGGGGTAGCTCGCTAGTATATATATATTTATAGTTTTTTGTCCTGCAAAAGATCTCTTCGGTCCAGTGCAGTATTTCTGACGTAAACCGCGTGAATTATTTCTAAGAAATGCACATGTGTGCGCATATACAAACGTAAGAGGAGATAAAATGAGTAAGACAAAGTAACGACTTTGTAAGATAGTACGAGTTACAACACTCGAAAATAACTATTATAAGATAAATTTTCACATTGCTAAATCAAGAGAGTTCAATATACTATAACCCATAAATCCATGATGATATGATTTCGACTCACTGCCAATGATGATAGATTCTTATGACTGAACTAGCTCGTCCCACGACTTCGTTCGCGTGGAATTTAACAAAACAGTTATTGTTCAATTTGCAGAGTTATAAAAGAAATAAAAATTTCTAAAATATAAGTAGACTAAATTACTCCTAACTACATCAGCTATCTATCAATGAGAGTCCCGTCAAAATCGATCCAGCCGTTTCAGAGATTAGCCGGAACAGACAGACAGACACACAAGCAGACAGACAAACAAAAAATGTAATTTTGGTATATGTACTGTGTATACATCCATATACATTTAGTAAAAAGCGGTTATTTTAATATTACAAACAGACACTCCAATTTTATTTATTTCTATATAGATGAGAGGGGAATATAACCCAGTTATACATTGTTTACTTTCTTTATTTAGTTTGTCTTGCAGTAATATTATAATTGAAAAGTTTTATTCAGGATTGGGACTGAAAAATCGGAAATTAAATACCGCTTATTACAATTTTTGAAGTAAAATTTCTATACGCACGTTTGACTTGGGGAGTAAGCTGGTGAATACGTGACGGGAGCGTTACGAAAGTGTGATCGGGCGAGGCGTACAGAGCAAGAGGGAGACGTGCGAGCACACATTTTCTTTCTCTCTTTCTCTCATAGTTACGTTTCGTATATCTAAGACACAGTGCAGGCCTATTTATAAAGAAGTTTTTCATTTAATATAACACTTTTTTTCGCGGTTTATTATTAAATTTTGATTCCCGACGTTTCGGATACTTTACAGCAACCATGGTCATGGGAGGAAACGTCGGGAATCAAAATTTAATAATAAACCGCGATAAAATCCGAAAAAAAGTGTTTTATTAAATGAGTAAAATTCGCGGAAACATTAGAAAGCAAGAAGTTTTTCATCAGTCGAATGGTTAAAGCACACTCGTTTTTTTTTTCTTCTTAAAATCATCAGTAAGATTTATCGCAATCCGGTTTCCGTCCTGGTCATAGTACGACTACTGCACTTGTCAAAATAACTGACGATATACGATCTAGTATAGACAGGCGCGAGGTTACAGTGTTGACGTTGCTTGATTTCAGTAACGCTTTCAATACTGTAGACTTTGATATACTTTGTGACATTATGCGTTCTCTTAACATATCTCCAGAGGCCACTGATTGGTTTCAAAGTTACTTGCAGGGTCGCCGGCAGCGAATTAAATTGAATGACACATTTTCAAACTGGTCATTGGTTGCTGCTGGTGTCCCCCAGGGTGGTGTGCTCTCCCCTCTATTATTTTCTATATTTATTAATTCCATTTGTAATATTATAACTTCTCTCTACCACCTCTATGCAGACGATCTCCAAATATACTCTCATTCTACTGTAAGTGACTTGCCTCAATGTGTATCTCGTATAAATGGTGATCTATTTGCCATTACTACATGGAGTAAAGCTTACGGATTAGTAGTAAATCCAACCAAAACTAAGACTATAATTATAGGAAGTTCTCAATTAATTAGCCGTATAAATCGATCTCAACTACCTCCTGTAATTTTTAATGGTATTGTAATTCCATATAGTGAAAATGTGAAGAATCTAGGCGTTATTTTTGATCAACATCTATCATGGGGCCCGCAGATTTGTGAAGTCAGTCGTAAAGTTTTTGCTTCGGCTGGATCTCTTCGCAGACTGCGTAATCTCCTTCCAATTCCCACCAAAATTGCTCTTGCAAATAGTCTTCTATTACCAATTCTGGACTACGCAGACACATGTTATCTTGACATTACTGAAGAGCAGATTAATAAACTTGAGCGAATCCAGAATTTATGTATACGATTCGTATTTGGCCTTCGTAAATATGATCATATCTCTGAATTCCGTAAAAAACTGAAGTGGCTCCCTATTCGCTTTCGCAGGAATACGCATATTCTTAACTTACTTTACTCTATTCTATTTAACCCTGTCGCACCTGCTTATCTAAAGCAACGATTTAAATTTCTTAGTGATATCCATGAACGCAGTCTTCGTTCTGAGAATACCTTACTTCTTGAAATTCCCCCTCATTCCTCTTCCTTTTATACTAAATCTTTCACTGTTCAAGCTTCTCGACTTTGGAATTCTTTACCCTTGCATATCAGACGTGTACAATCGCTTTCTATTTTTAAAAAGGCTGTCAGGAAGCATTATCTTGATATTCAACGTGAATAAAATTATATATATGTATGTATGTATGTATGTTTGTGTATGTATGTGTTTATGTATGTATATGTTTATGTATATTTGTATTTATGTATATATGTATGTATATGTGTATGTATGTATGTACGTATGTATATATTTATGTATGTGTTTATGTATGTATGTATGTAAATAAGTAAATATATTCAAACGTTTATGTCTCAATTTGTACACCTACACTGACACAATACCATCTCCTCTGCCCCTAGGTTGCCTGGAAGAGATCGCTTTTTAGCGATAAGGCCGCCCTTTGTGCCTGATGATACTCTGTTTAAGTCCATAATATGTATTATTTCTGTTTTGGTGTACAATAAAGTGTATTGTTATGTTATGTTATGTTAAGATATCAAAGGATCTGAATAAAATAAAAATAATGTGATTAGATAGTTCTATCGTAATAATTTTTTGTACGTTTCAAATAAGTTCGATTAGCCCGTTTGTGCAGTTTGTAATGGCCCTGCTTTCTGTTCCGCAGGTTGCGGGTTCGATTCCCGCCTGAGTCTGGGTGTAATATTTGTATTTATATACTTATACTAGCTGACTCGGCAAACGCTGTCTTGCCGCTAAACGCTATTCGAAAATAGGGGTTGGTGGTAGAAGGGTGAAAATTTAGGGCTGTATGTATTTTTCAACGCCAAATTATAATAAAATAAAAAATAAATAATTTATCTAAAAATTAAAAAAATAGGGGTGGACTACCCTTCATTTAAGGGGATGAAAAATAGATGTTGTCCGATTCTCAGACCTACCCAATAGGCACACAAAATTTCATGAGAATCGGTCAAGCCGTTTCGGAGGATTTTAACTACAAACACCGCGACACGCGAATTTTATATATTTAGATATGTATTATTTCTATGTATATTTAAAAAAATAGTTATAACAGTCGGATGTTACCTGTAACAAGCAATTGAGTTGCTTATCATAGGAACAAACGACCGTGTGTTATAAGATATTTATTTATTATTTATCTCAATGTTGGCGTTTATGATTGTGTTTTTAGACCAACAAATTTCATTTCACTGTTGTCACAAGTGTGAGGCGTTTAATATTTAAGTAATAGATTCCAAAAATATTCGATCTCACTGAAATAATTTGCGTCTTTAGCACCAGCCACTTGAAGAATAACTGGAGATTTAAAATGTATTTGAATGGGGGGAATAGTAACTTAGTGAGAAACGTCCCTAGCCCGAACTTCGTCTACCACTGTGAACTCCATAGTCTTTGAACTTTTTGGGAAATAAAAAGGTAGAATTTGGAAATTCGCGTGGTTAATTTCAATGCGGGTACAATGTGAAGTCAAGTTGTTTGAGAAAATCGAGGTTTTAGAAACGGAATTGATATTCGAAACTTGTATTTTTTTATTCCTGGTCACTATTGCCGTAGCTTATAGAAACCTGCAACACCCTACCCTCATTTCCCCCCAGGAGCTTTGGTCACCTTGCTCGCCAGAGGAACACAACACTGTTTGAAAAGGTGTTATTTAGCTATGATATTCTGTAAGGTCGAAACACTTCCCCAGCTGGGTTGCTCTGGATTTTGAGCAGGATATTTCTTGCTGTTCCTTACCTCAGCAAATTATATACGAGAAGAGTAAAAACTAAACAGCATTATAATATTTAATGTATCTACTAACTTAAAAATCCGACCGATGGTGGGATAACTATCCAACTGGTGGCTAGACGGTCAGCAGCGTCTTCAGTGCGACAAACCCAGCCCTGCGGTCACCAACCCGCCTGCCCAGCGTGGTGACTATGGGCAAAACACATGAGTTCACGCCATTCTTGGCGTGAACTTGTGGAGGCCTATGTCCAGCAGTGGACTGCGATAGGCTGAACTGAAGTAGTTGTGGCGTACTATATAATAGAAATGAATAAAATAATTAACCCACTTTTCTATGGTTTATCCTATACCCATTGGTTGTCTGGAAGAAATTCCTCTTTTAGCGATAAGACCGCCTTTGTACATCTTCCTCTATTTGTGATACTTTTATGCTGTCTTTTATAGGAAATTAATTCATTAAAAAGTATATTATTTTTATTAAAAAAAAATTGTCGTAATTACTATTCAACGGAGAAAAGCTGCCAGCTTTCTTGTAATCACTCTACGCAGTTATAATTTATACCAAAGTTATCTGGAAGTAAATAGTTTTTAAGCTTTACATTGTAATTTTTCTATTTGATTCGCTTCAGCATGTAATATCCCACTACTGGGCATAGGCCTCTTTCCCCATGTAGGAGAAGGATCAGAGCTTAATCCACCACGCTGCTCCAATGCGGGTTTGCGGATATATTCCCTACTTTGAGTAACGATCGCTATCAGGTGTACACGATAACAACCGGGACCGACAGATTAACGTGCTCTCCGAGGCACAGTGGCGAGACCCACAAGGACTGCACAAACACCCAGACCACGGCAAACACCTGTACGGCAAATACAAATGTTTGTCATGTGCGGTGATCGAACCCGCAACCGCCAGCGCAACAGGTACAATCCATGGCTGTAACCGTTGCGCCAACGCGGCGTCTATTTGATTGTAGATCTATATAAGATAACTGTAGTTTCCAAATAGGTCAGATGGAGATTCTCAACAAAGGTTCATCGTTAGCATATACGATTAATCTTCATACAACAAATGCATCTCTTACGTACATACGTCCGTTGTAGTTCTGCCTGTGTTGAGATGTTCAACTTTTATTCTGATTTTATAGGACAAAGCGTGATATTTTATAGCCTATTTTGCTCTGGTTAATGTCGCTTTATGGTGGACAATACTTATTTTATGTTTACTCAAAACACGGTCGTCTATTCCTAAAGTAAGCAACTTAATGTCACTTTAAGGCTATATAATAGCCAACTGGTGTTTAGATTTAATGGTATATAAATCTTATCCTTAAAAAAACCTATAAACCTAGAGCGGAAAGCAGGGTTACTGCCAACAGAGCGATGGGATAAGTCATAATTAAAATTACTTTTGGAGACTTTAGACTTTAACAGAACAAAATCCGATAAATATGCATATTATTATTGTTATTATTCCCTGTTTCTAATTTAAGACAGATAAGAAGAGTTCGAATTGAATGCATTAATTACTGGATATACCAGGATAATTTAATTACTTTTTATCGGTAGATAGCCTATTACGTAAATTTATAACGAAAATATATAAAACGCAAGTTTTAAGCACGGCCACTATTGAAACATTTATTTAAACGGGACTTACCGTATTGTGACTATGGCGTCTCCAACGTCACCGAAAATTCGGACGTTTTAGAAATGACAATACGAGAAGTCCTGTATAGGTAAAAGTGTATTGTGTCTATGTCTTATACTGGCTATTTTTTCTTCTTTTTTTGATAAGATCAAGATTAACTGAAAAGATTTTTATAAGGTTAAGCTAAAGAAGGACAGAGGGGCGTGATCATCTTGAATATGGACAATAGAAAATCAACATGTACAATTTTTTAGGATTCCTAAAAAAAACCTTTACGTCCCGTTGATCTATGGAAGGGCGAAAGCGGCGATGTTTTTACACTTTATAAACACATCCACTATAGGAACACAACACTGTAAATTTGAGACATTTCTCTGGTCGGGCATTTCCAGATTTTTGACAAGAGATCTTTGGATATGCTGTAAATTTGAGACATTTCTCTGGTCGGGCATTTCCAGATTTTTGACAAGATATTTTCGGCTGTGCCCTACCTCAAAAACCTACTGGAATAAAATATTAGTTTCATACGAAATTAATTAGCGTCTCGTAGTCAAATCGTTAAAAATATGAATCTATGAATGTTGCAAGCTATATTTTATGCTACAGATATTTTAAGTAAGAACCTTAAAGATATAGATATAAATAATTGATTAGTCTCATAATTGCATTGACTGTCGCATTAACGGTCGCGAATTCACACTTCGCGAATACAAACCCAAATAGTTTAAGTGTAAGTTATACGGATATTGTCGTTGATCGATGTATTGTGCGATCCCAAATATCCTACACAAAATTTTCATTCTACGAGCCAAATAGAGTAAAGTTTTTATTTATTTTATCCGTATCTATTTTCTAATGTCACTGATGCACACTGATAATTTTTATGTTATAAAATTGTAGCTGAAAAATATCAGTTATTTCCTCCATTAGGTATTAATATCCACTTATCTGGATAAATACGTTAATAACTTAGGCACTCAATGCAAAATGACTGGCTCACCATCACGCACTGGTATGAAAATTAAACAAACGTTTTCCACTCAATAACACCTAGTAGGATAAAATAGCTGTGTCTGGGGTCATGAAACATACACGAGATACAAACACAATTGCCCACACCACGACAAACATGAGAAATGTTTGTATGACCCATACAAACATTTCTCATGTGCGGAAATCGAAATCGCGGCAGTTAACGCATCAGCTGTATACAATGATTACTAAGTAGACGCGTTGTCTCATTCGATTTAAATTGAAGGACTCTTTTTTTCAGAAGGCTTTGGCTGGATTTATACTAGAATTTTCGTAAATATTCCGCGTGGATTTAATTTTCACGGTAATTACTGAAAATTTAAAAAAATAAAAAAAGTCTATTTATTAAGATAAAACGGCTATTACAACGTATTATTAATTATTAATTAACCACAGACACAAACCAAACTAAATAAATATTATTAATTAAATATTCCTTGTAAGCTTTGTTATTTAAAAATTAAACGTTAATTTATACGAGATCAAAATTAGGTCATAATCTTTTTGTTGTTTATAAACACGTTTGTATGTAATAAATCACTGAAATTTATTTAAACTAACATATATATATCATTAATAATATATTTCAATAAATATCCGTATGTTTTAAAAATAAACCCAACACGATTCGTCAAGCATTTCAGACATACATTCAAATCCAAATACACCATGAAAATATAAAAAAAAAACTTACCTTTAATAATTACAATAAACGTTGATTTCACAAAAACATCACAAAACACAGTTTGTTTTAAAAGAACACCATAATATTTTCGTGAAAGAAATTTGTTTCACATAAATGATTGGCGCGCAACGACGCGCGTTTACACCGGCTTTCGTTTTTCAAATAGCAATCTAATATGGCCGCTGAATGACAACGGAGTGATGTAACGCGGCTACGAAATATCGACACTGGTTTTGTAGTGAAAAATTATTGTTCTTTTTAGTTTTGAATAACTTACTTTAAGCACGGAAAACTGAAAATTATTACAGTTTATTTACGTTTACATTTTGTAGTCATCGTTTTTTTTTTGGTTTTTACACACACACACGGTCGTCTGTTCCTAAAGTAACCGATTTAATGCTTGTGTTATAGGTAACAGCCAACTGGTAAAGCTTGATTTATTTTTTTGAAAAATACATATAAATAATACTTGTGTATAACTAAACAAGGGGTCTCCGTCAAACATTCGGGGCATAGCTCTAAAATGCGAAAGGCTCCTGCAGTCGAACTGACTCCACACGTATCGACTCGTCGTTCCTGTGGGCCTAGCCAGTGAGGTCGAGAGGGTGGCGGAGAGCTTAGGCAACTCTGCGTTTTCCTGAAGAGTAACCTAGGCGACACAGTGTCTGTCTGACACTGTCTAAATCGTCTGCAATAGATGAACTAAGGCCAATGATAAATAAATAAATACATATATCACTCCCAGACTCAAGCGGGAAACGAATTCGCAACCCGCGGAACAGAAAGTAGGGTTGTAGTGGTACAAATTGCGGCAACGGGTAGTTGTAGTAATAATAGTAGTAGATTTAATTTTTTTTAATCAATTTTATTTAGAAAAAAATGTTTTATGTCAATCATCTAAACTAATATTGTAAATTAAGAAGTTTGTTTGTTTGTTTAAACGAGCTAATCTTAGGAACTAAAGATTTGAATCGAAAAATCGATTTTAAATACCTAAATATCATTTATATGATTTTTAAATATCCCAAAATATAAATAAACGTGACGCATAAAACCAAGATGGCAATTAACGATAAACGAATATTTTAAAATTTCAAAACTTTTGATTTTTATTAATGACCTATTTTAAATGTGTATCTACTATGTAATTCTTAGTACTGTAATAATTGTATTGTATTTTAACAAAATTTGAAAGGAACCTCACAAAACCATGGACAAATGGAGACCAAATTCTTATACCAAGTTATGAGAGGCTATGACATCTGTGAGAATTAATCTGTATTTTTCCATGTTTTTATGAGTTTTATGACATTTTTTTCCATAGGGTTAGAATTTTTTTTTATTAAGATTTGATAAATGAAATAATGTACACATGAATTAACACTCAACTTTAATAATAACAACTAAAGTTAAAATAATAAGCGTTTGCTCAGCTGTGTGCATGCAAAAACAACAAAGTCACTCAGCATCTGTTGAAACATCAGTTTTAATCGATTACGAACAAACACAAAAAGTAAATATCCCAGTTTACACCTTATAAATTGAGTTAAATACCATGAAACTCTAAAGAATAAACACATAGAAATAATTAAGAAAAAAAAAACAAATATTCTTTAAACCACGCGACTGAAGTAAAACTTCTTTAGCTCCATCTCCCTCTCAACTTCCTTTCGTCTTGCCCAATCACACTTTTCGTAACGTTCTCGTTCGAATTCACCACCTTACTCCCCAAGTCAAGCGTACGTAAAAAAGTTTTACTTCAACACAATTTTTATACCTAGTATATCATGATGATACAATTTAATTCTTAATTGCTATCGATATCGATACATTCCATGCACTATCCATGGCTACCATGTCATTTTATGACACAATATAAGTATAACGTATTTCCCTTAATATGACCTACTAACTGTATCCCGCGAATTCACTCGCGTAGACATTTTGAAAAATATATTCCTCGGGGAAAAATTCGGGATAAAAAATAACCTAATGCTATCCCAAAATATGATATATCTTAGTCTCTGAAAATCTTTATAAAATCCATTTAGCCTTTCTCTCCTTCTCTTGTCGATTCTTCTCTGCAGAATCTAAATTCCAAATCGGTGTGAGTTTCACATTGAACACAAACAATTTTTAAAGATAATTTTATTTATATAAAAAAATGACAATTATTAAGTTTTTTTTTATACAACTAGGTCGGCAAACAAGCATACGGCTCACCTGATGGCAAGCGATTACCGTAGCTTATAGACACCTGCAACACCAGAAGCATCGTAAGCGGATTGCTCAGGAGCTCTGGTCATCTTACTCAAAACAGGAACACAACACTGCTTGAAAGCAGTATTATTTAGCTGTGATCTTCTGTAAGGTCGAGGCCCCAGTCGGGATGGTCACTATTTTGAGTAAAAAGTGATTATTTGCGTTTAATAAAACACTTTTTTATTTCTTTTTTGTTTATTATTCACTTTTGATTCCCGACGTTTCGGATACTTTACAGCAACCAGTCCTCCCTCCTCCCTCGGTCACGGGAGGACTCCAGGAGTTTTATTAAATGAGTAAAATTCGCGTAAACATTAGAAAACAATATTTGCGTTTACTCATTAAATATCGATATCAGACCTGCAGTATAAAAAAATTGACGAACGAAATCGATTGTAACAAGTGATGCTGATGCTCAGTGACGCTTGAATGACGCTTTACAGCGCTTTTTAGCTGTAAGACTAAGTATACCAGAATTTACTGTACTGATACGAATAGCAAGCGATTTTTTATTTTAGAGTTCGCTTCAGCCTGTAATATCCCACTGCTGGGCATAGGTATCCTTTCCCATGTAGGAGAAGGATCAGAGCTTAATTCACCACGCTGCTCCAATGCGGGTTGGCAGATATATTACTTACTATGAGTAACGATAGCTATCAGGTGTGGTCTCCGAGGCACGAGGATTTTAGAGCTATATTGTTTTAATTAATTATAATCTGATTTATTTGGTAGAAAATTTTATTTTTTAAATATCGCGGTAATTATTCTCAAGGAGTCCAGTCGCATGTCAGATCAGACACACATACACTTATTTTTTGGGTTGGAATAACAAACATACAAAAAAGACTTTGTTACATATAAAAGTATTGCGACTAATGATAGAAAAACAAATAAGCCTCACTTTTAATATTAAAAGCAATTATTTATTTTGGGCGTTGTCGCCCTAAATGACAACAGCCAGTCAATATTTTTTATACATAATTATAGTGACCAATACTTTATGTGGATCTGATTTATCGATTCAGACTGTACCATCACACTGCCAGCAAAGGCCTCTTTATCCGTGTATTGTTTTATTCTGTTATACAGAAAGCTATTACAATGTACAATATTACTTTTTTTATATCAAAAATTAACATTATTATAATTATTCGTTGTACATTGCAATTATAGGCTAACAAAATATATTATGTAAGCGAAAGGTTGGAGCTTAATCCACCACGATGCTATATTGCGGGATGGCGGATACATTCCCTACTATGAGCAACAATCGCTATCAGGTGTACATGATAACAACCGGGACCGACAGCTTAACGTGCTCTTCTCGCTTTCTCAAACAGACCAGAAACAAATATTTATACAAATACAAGAATCTGCTCCGAGCGGGAATTGAACCCGCGACTGAATCGTTAAGGCGACTATAAGCTCCACTACAAGGTCTATTTATATCTAACAGTTGCAAGTTCAGTGACAATGTGGTGATGCTATCTGAATACTAGCTGACCTTCTTCTACATGGAGAAAGAGGCCCGGCAGTGGAATGTTACAGGGTGTATATAGGCCAGTGGGATATTATAGGGTGTTGTTCTGTCATACGGGTGCCTAGATGTATAAAAATGGCCTACGACCTATCCTCAGACCTAAAATGGATTAAATCCTAATGAGTTACTAAGTGTGAAGCGTTTATTGTTTATGATTAGTTTAGGCATATGCCTCTTACTCCATCTAGGAGAAGAATCAGAGCTTAATCCGCCACGTTGCTTCACGGGGTGTTGGCGGAATTTATTTTTTATTATTGCTTAATTCTTAATATATCTATAGTATGTGTATTAGACGCCGCGTTGGCGCAACGGTTACAGCCATGGATTGTACCTGTTGCGCTGGCGGTTGCGGGTTCGATCCCCGCACATGACAAACATTAGTATTGGCCATACAGGTGTTTGCCGTGGTCTGGGTGTTTGTGCAGTCCTTGTGGGTCTCCCCACCGTGCCTCGGAGAGCACGTTAAGCCGTCGGTCCCGGTTGTTATCATGTACACCTGATAGCGATCGTTACTCATAGTAGGGAACATATCCAACAACCCGCATTGGAGCAGCGTGGTGGATTAAGCTCTGATCCTTCTCCTACATGGGAAAAGAGGCCTATGCCCAGTAGTGGGATATTACAGGCTGAAGCGTATGTGTATTAAAGTTCTTGTATTGTACTTACTCGCATGTGAAATAGGAACTGTACAAGCGTAGCTGACCTTCCGTACGTTATCAATAATTCAGTTTCAATGTCTACACTCAGCGCCGTGAAATAAATTTTAAACTTAAAATATCACCGTTTGTTGAAAAGGATACGTGGTTGTAGGTATAGGTACATACAACTAAAGAATCACTCGTTCTGATTTTAGTTTTGCGTTTGTCAGCCTTTTTAGTTATGAAACTTATTTCTAGTATCTTTAAGAAGATCAAAGCTAAGCTTTCTGAATCTGTACATCCTGAACAGGTTCTAAAAATAAATAGATACTGATAATGATATAGTTGTGTGATTACGGCAGTAAAGAATATAGTCACCCGCTCTCTTCCCTTGGGTGTCGTAAGAGGCGACTAAGGGATAACACAGTACCACTACCACCTTGGAAATTAAAAAGCCGATCGATGGCGGGATTGCCATCCAACTGCTGGCTTTGAAATACACAGGCCGAAGACGGGCAGCAGCGTCTTCGTTATGACTATGGACAAAACACATGAGTTCACGCCATTTTTGGCGCGAACTTGTGGAGGCCTATGTCCAGCAGTGGACTGCGATAGGCTGAAGTGATGATGATGATGAACTGACATCTGTGTCAGTAATTCTGTATACATATCGCCACACATATTGAGAGGTCTGCTCTGAGTAAGAACGCTTCGCGCATAGTGAATAAAGCCTGTTAAAAAAACAAATTTGGTTTAAAATTAACATCCTACTGCTAGGTATAGGCCTTTTTCTATATGCTGGAACAGGATTGTAGCTTTATTCACCACGCTGCTCCACTACGGGTCGACGGATATATTCCCTACTATAAGTAACGGTCGCTATCAGTTATTTATGATAAAAACCGGGACCGACAGCTTAACGTGCTCTCCGAGGCCATAATGAGGATACCCTCAAAGACCGACATCCAAACCGGAAATAAATATTTGTACAAATACTCATAATAAATCCACCCCACGCGGGAATCGAACACGCAAACCGTTCGTATTTTACAACAGAGCGTACCATCTATATAATATTGCTTTTTTGTATTCATCTGATGAGTAAGGTTGACAGAGTGTCGGGAGAAGGTAAGGGGCTGCTTTTGCGTCCATAGGGTACGACATACACTTACCATTACGTGAACTATGCTTGTTTACAACCTTTTTAGTAATTCTTCTCAGCAGAATAAACATTATTGTTATTCTCGTGCGATGATATTTGAATATACTTTCAAAGATTACTTAGATAAAGCAATATTAACTTTTGATTATAATACATAGTTAATAATACATAGCAACGATATTGTGTTCACGGAATAAAATAATAATTGTTCTAAATTACTGTCCTGCTGCCGTATCTATTAATATACAAAAAAAAACTGAAATTGGAATTACACGAAAATTCTAATAATAGTAAAATTATACAAAATCACTCGATTTAACAAACACGTCAAAGTTGGTCAAATAATTAATTCGATTGAAATCTGGACGCACATCGGCATTTTTAGACTTTTAATTTTTAGGCTTGTTTCATCGTTTGTTCAATTCTAAGTTTGAAAATTTTAAAAATAAAAATCTATCAGATCAAGTTATTTAATTTCCTTGTTTATCTATCTACAAAGATAAATAAGTTTTTTTACTAAAAGTAAAAGTTCGTTTTATTCTTTTTAGCATTTAAAATTAAAACTTGTCTCATAAAAAGTTTTTTTTAAGTTTCTCAGTCTGGTTTTGACCACAGATCACCCCCTGATCTGTGGGTTTTGACGCAAATTCTTTTATCTGATACCTATAATGTAGGAAAGCATAACAAACTATTGATCCACGCATAACAAACTTAATCCGCCATCTTTAAAAGTCTGCCATATTGGATTTAGAGTAACGTCATTTTACCACAGCCCATGAAATAAGCATTTTCATTTGCCCTACTCACCCATACCCATAGGTATTGTAGGAGTGCGTAAATTCTGATATCGGTCGAGGTTCCTTACGGGAGCCTTTTCCATCACAAAATAATAACTAGTCCGCCATCTTGGGTGGCCCGCCACGTTGGATTTAGAATGACGTCACATAGCTAACCCCGCATTGTCATATAACTAAACATGTGTACAAACTTTTAGCGCAATTGGTGGAAGATATATATTTCAAAATTGGGTTGCAAGATTCCACCAACATACAAAAAACGTACATACATACATACTTATTTTCATTGCAAGTTAAATAAAAGCTTTTTAAAATGTACAACAAGCTTATTTGTTGGATATTACCGTCATATCTCAAATAGCTTTAACGGCAACCGGTAAATTTTACACTGTTTTTACCACGAGTATTGAACATTCTCGATATATTTTATTCTTAGAAGTATTGAGAATCATTTTATGGATTTGGGGTGGCAGTAAATAATTCTATAAAATACCATCCAAAAAATGTCGTATCTTCAATCAGTCATTCTTCATTATTCGTTTACAAAAAGTATATTACATTGTAAGTTAATTATACCACTTCACGTAATTACAGTTTTATTGTTGTGCTGTTATTATCATTTGTAGATTATCTATACCCTTGGTTGTCAAATGCGGCCCGCCGCGTTTTTTCGTGCGGCCCGCAGCTCAAAGAATAATTTAACTAGTTCAACTATGCAAACCGATTTGAGTTTAAAGAAAAGAGTATGTGGCTAGGTAAGCAATTATAAATGTTTAAAAGACTTCGTGATATTTATTTAAATGTCTTATTCAATGACTTATATATATTATGTTGTTAAACATAGCTTTCGTTATGTCCAAGTTCTTCGGGTGTCTCTTCGGGAGGACTCGCTTAGGCCGTTGACTTTGACGCCTCCTTCCGCCTCAATCCAACATCTTAAAGACATCCTCTAGCGCAGTGGTAAACAATTTAAGCGACATTACATCCTCTGTCTTATCCCGCGACGAAGAAAAATGGGCCTCGTTCGCTAGTCTTGGATATAGACGATCATAGTCACCGCGTCGTACATAAATCTTAGTACCTCGATATACCGCCAGTCGATATGACATCTCTTTACGTTACGTTTTCGCTGCTGGTGTTAAACCTATTAACCACTGAGACATCTTTAAATATATGCCTTTTATCCGCTTTATTTAAAAGCCTGAAAGATGGTTATCCCACTATCGGCCGGCTTTATTATTTCCAAGGTATAATGAAACTTTGTTATCCCTTAATCGCCTCTTACGACACCCACGAGAAGAGAGAGGGTGGCTGAATTCTAGGCTGCCGTAGCCACATAACAATATTCACCAATAATTGTGTTTGCTCGCAAACGAAAAAAAAAACCGACTTCAATTACATCGAAGACTAATACAACGTAGATCGACGAAAAAATAATCAAGTAACAACGCGTTATCAAAGATTACTCAAAAAGTAGTTATCAGATCTCGATAAAATTTATATGTAACCACATGATAAACATCAGCTTTTGACTAAATTAAAAATTATCAAAATCGGTACACCCAGTAAAAAGTTATTGTGGATTTTCGAGAGTTTCCCTCGATTTCTCTAAGATTCCATCATCAGATCCACGTTTCCGGATATCTCCTTTCCAACAAAAAAAGAAATATGAAAATCGATACATCCAGTAAAAAGTTATGCGGTATAATAAAACGTAGGTCGACGAAAAAAGCGTCAAGTAAAAACGCATTATTAGATATAACTCGAAAAGTAGTTGATAGATCTCAAATAAATTTAAATCGGACCAATTGGCACACACCACCTTTCGATTAAAACAAAATTTGTCAAAATCGGTCTACCCGGTCAAAAGTTCTGATGTAACATACATTAAAAAAAAATACAGTCGAATTGAGAACCTCCTCCTTTTTTGGAAGTCGGTTAAAAAGGCAATTTTATGAAGATAAACTATGTCTTTTATAGAATTTATTTTGGTCTAATAATTTAGGAGATAATTTAAAATCAAATGATATGACGCCGCGTACTTGTGTAAATCGTCAAGGTTGTACAGTAATTGTTTAAAAATATTTTAGTACGTTTTTCCACCAATTAACGCGAATGGAACCGCGGGGAACATCTAGTATTTTTATAAAATGCTTTGATTTTAAACGTACGTATCAATTTATTTGTAGTATAATTAAAGGGTTTAGTTAAGAATTCTAAAAGTAAAAAGTAAAATTGAGCCAGATGGCGTTCCCTCGGTTATAAATGATATATTTTTTAATATAATATATTTTTTTACTTCAGGGATGGCAAACATGAATACGATTCGACTGATTGTAAGCGATTACCGTAGCCTAATGGACTCCTGCGACACCAGGAAGATTGCAAATACATTTCTGACCCTACTCCTGACCCTTTCCTGGAGCTCTGGTCATCTTGATCACGACAGGAACACAACACTAAAGATCAAGAAGCCGCGCGGGCCAAACTTTCATGGTCTGGTCTTCGCGGACCCTTGAGTTACTACTTGAGAGCAATATTATTTGGCGTTTATCTTATTTAAGGTTAAGGTACTTCCCCAGCTGCTCCAAATTTTAATCAGGACATTTTTCTCTATCCTTACCTCAATAGATATTTCCTTACCTTAAGTAATGAATGCCATCCATGGTACCAATACCAATCCATGGTAACAATCGAAATGACTTAACGTGCTTTCCCATCGGAGTTTCACAAGGATATACATCCAAACCGGAAGCTGATATTACAGTTACTCGTGGAAAGAGAAAGTATCCACCATTTAAAAATGGAACAGCTAGGGTGCTCTAATGAAACACAGTGATAGTTATTTTCTTTCTGTAGCGCTGTGTGGCTCTTTTTTTAAATAAGGTTAATTGCAAAGTTATAGATAAGAATAATATCCACAACTTTAAAAAAATTACGAAGTTATACGAAAGCTTATCTTTTTATCTCCTAAATATAGTGTAATTTTCGTGTGATGTCGTAGGACACCAGATAGGAACGAAGTTCTTTATTATAAAATATTAATTTCAAGTTCTATTCGAGGTATAAAGAAAATAATTTTATAATTCGGGTACACTTTTTTTATTTTTAAATCAATGAAAATCAAAGAAAACTACTTTACAAAATTATCTTAACACCTTTATTTTATTTATAATGTTTTTTAAAAATATATAATGTTTATCGAATGATAATAACAGCAAACTGCAATAATAATAACAGTCATCACGTGCACTGTATATTATAGTGTATACTAGCTGACTCGGCAAACGTTGTCTTGCCGCTAAACGCTATTTAAAAATAGGCGTTGGTGGTAGAAGGGTGAAAATTTAGGGTTGTATGTATTTTTCAACGCCAAACCATAATACAATAAAAAATAAATTATTTTTTTTAAAAAATATATAATTTTTAATAAAAATAAATAAGCTTTTATTTAACATTCATCATTCACCATCATTATCACTAGGGTACCCCTCCGCAACGCCCCTTAGAGAACTTTGTTTCAATCACTAAAGATTCACACAAGACCGATCTGACGATTATTGAAAAAATCAGTCCTTTTGTTCATTATATTGAAAAAAAATCGAAGTTTATCGCGGTTTATTAAGTTTTTTAAATGCCTGACGATTCGGATGCTTTACAGGAACCATGGTCACGGGAGGACTCCTTGTTCTTTAAAATCTTTTCTTTCTGATGGTATAAAAAATATACATTACTATGGCAAATTTTCTCAAAAAACTGAAACTCGAAATTCTTTTTCCATCTATACAAATAAATAAAATTAAGAATTAAGGTGTCTGTTTATAATAATAAAATAACCGCTTTTTACTAAATGAATGCATGCATGCGGATGGATAAATAAGTTTGTATAACAGAAAATTTACAAATTATTACAAAAAAGGCGGTACGAAATTCGACCACAGATTACTAAATAGCTACACGGTCAGCTAGCTCTCAACATAAGTAATCCACAAAGATATTAAATAGCTTCTTACAAAATTAATATAGATTCTAAATATAAAGTATAAGTTACAAAAAAGTTTCGTGGTCGTGACGTGTGCTGACGTCACTATGACGCAGTCACGTCTCACATTAGCTAGGTGTACACGACTGTACGTAAATAAATTATTGTTACGTGTGATGTTTCAATCAACGAGTGATTCTATGTCTATAAATAGATCAGCTTTATTATATTTATTGCTAGATAACTGTGTTTGATCGCAAACCAAAGAAATCCGACTTCAATTTCAATCGACAAGTATTATATAAAATGTAGGTTGTCAATTAATTATATGATGAATTAAATAGCGTTATTAGAGATAGTTGAAAAAGTACTCGTCACTATTCAGTTAAATTTAAATGGGACCACGTGACAAGCACTAGCTTTTATTTATTTTTTTAAATCATCGAAATAGAAGTGTGATGATAAATATTTGTGTTATTTACACTGATTCCATTGTAATCGTTGCGCAAATCTTAGAGAAAATCACAGACAAATCCATTTCTCAAATATAGCTGTGTGAACAGTGTTGGGATAATGTAGGCAACGCGTCCATGATGAACCTGATGTTGCAGATATATTTTTTTTTCGAAAGTAATAAATATTGTTCCTCTTGATCTGCTTGAAAATTGAAACGAAATAGAACAAACAGTTTAAATTAAAAAAAAAAAAATAACCTTATTTTGTTTTTATAGGTTATTGAATTATAAAATACAAAAATAAGACAATGCTTATAAAAAAGGAAAATAAAACGAGTTCAGCGGTTCAGACGATTTGGTATTATTAATTCATTATTGTGTGTCATCAAACAGTGCGATAAGAGTTAAAAAAGGTCTTGCAATAAAAAAAATCGCTTTAAAATAATATATATTTCCAAGCAATATTAAATTGAAATAATATAATCCATTAATTTAATGTTAAATAAATTAAATATTAGAATGATTTAACAATCACTTTATATCTATACAGGAGCGTAGCTACCGCCGCGTCGTATCAGCTGTGTCAATGATACGAGGCCCCCGGGTTACAGGCCCCTAACGTGTATAAACAAAAAATAATTGTGTTTGCTCGCAAACGAAAAAAAAACCGACTTCAATTACATCGACGAGTAATACAACGTAGATAGGCGAAAAAATAGTCAAGTAAGTAAAAAAGTAAGTTAGTATTGATCTTCTAGGCATAAATATTTCATCTAATATGAACTTCGGACAATGCATAGATTCCAAGGCAAAAATTGCTGGTAAGAAACTTGGTATCCTCAATAAAGTCAGGCAGTACTTCACACCGGAACAGCTTCTTACTCTCTACCAAGCACAAGTTCGATCGTGTATGGAGTACCTCAGCCACTTATGGGATGGCTCTGCCAAGTACCAGCTCGCTGCTTTGGATTCTGTGGATCGACGCGCCAGAAGACTTATCGGTGACAAATCGCTGGTTCGCTCTAGACTTCAAAGTCTCGAACATCGGCGCAAGGTTGCCTGTTTGTCGGTATTTTACAGGTTATATTTCGGAGAGTGTGCTCTAGAACTATACAATTTGGTTCCACCATCACCTTTCCACCACCGAACCGCAAGGCATCGCATGAATCTGCACCACTATGTGGTTGAAATCCCACGATCTCGCTAAACGATTTGCTTCTTCGTTCCTAATACGCACCGCAAAAATTTGGAATGCCCTTCCGCCTCCGTTTTTCTAACGAACTATAACTTGGGTATCTTTAAATCAAGAGTGAATAGGCATCTTCTAGGCAAGCGCCCACCACCTTAGGCTGCATCTTCACTTGCCATCAGGTGAGATCGCAGTCAAGCGCTAGTCTATATATTTAAAAAAAAAGAAGTAACTACGCGTTATCAAAGATTACTCAAAAAGTAGTTATCAGTTCTCGATAAAATTTAAATGTGACCACATGATAAACATCCGCTTTCGATAAAATTAAAAATTATCAAAATCGGTACACCTATTAAAAAGTTATTGCAGATTTTCGAGAGTTTCCCTCGATTTCTCTGGGATCCCATCATCAGATCCTGGTTTCCTTTTCATGGTACCAAACTAGGGATATCTCCTTTCTAAAAAAAAAAAAGAAATATCAAAATTTGTACATCCAGTAGAAAGTTATGCGGTATAATACAACGTAGGTCGACGAAAAAAGCGTCAAGTAAAACGCATTATTAGATATAACTCGAAAACTAGTTGTTAGATCTCAAATAAATTTAAATGGGACCAATTGGCACACACCACCTTTCGATTAAAAAAAATGTCGAAATCGGTCCACACGGTCAAAAGTTCTGATGTAACATACATAAAAAAATACAGTCGAATTGAGAACCTCCTCCTTTTTTGGAAGTCGGTTAAAAAAATAGTAAAATGTTATGCACGATGATATCTCAAAAGCACACTGCGCCGATGTATCTATACAAATAAATAAAATTATTGGAGTGTCTGTTGTTAATATTAAAATAACCGCCATTTACTAAATGCATATGGATCATATATCAAATATACACGTACGCACGGTATATATCAAAATATCATTTTTTACAATTTCTCTCTGTTTGTCTGTCTGTTTGTTCCGGCTAATCTCTGAAACGGCTGGACCGATTTTAACGAAACTAACTACTTAGGCTACTTTTATTTTAGAAATCAATTTTCTTTATTACTCTGCGAATTGAACAATTTTTAAACTTTTTTGTTAAATTTCACGTGGACGAAATCGCGGGCACAGCTAGTTCAATAATAAACTCATTATTTTATATGGATATGGCAACTCGTTGTTTCTATTTGTCATCAAATAATGTCAAATATAACAGCTGAGTTGCAGCTGAGCGGCACCAAGAGTATAGTTGTTTACAAAACATATACGTATTTAATATTCTAAAAATGACAGAAAAAGTACCTTTAAAACCAAAAAACAAGGGTCTATCGAGAGAAGAACTAATAAATATGGATAAAAATGTGAATTGAGAACTTAGTAAAAGAACAATTTAATGAAATTAACGATGATCATTTTCTAACCTTATTTGTTAATTTATAGGAGCTAGTTGATATAATAAAACAATTGGAAGCGCATAATACGCAATTAAAGAATATTATAAGTAAGAATTTAGAAGATAAGAATGGTAAAGAAGCAATAAACAAACAGAAGAATTACGATTTTTCAAAGTAAGCTTCCATCACTTTTAATTTTAAATGTATTTTTCTAACCGGCTTCAGAAAAAGAGGAGGTTACTCAATTCGACCATATATATATTTTTTATTTATGTATGTTCGGGGATAACTTCTTCGTTTATGAACCGATTTTGATAATTCTTTTTTTGTTGGAAAAGAAATACCCCTGATGTGACACCATGATAAGGAAACCAGAATCTGACGATGGGTCCCTGAGAAATCGAGGGAAACTCGAAAATCCGCATAACTTTTTATTGGGTGTACCGATTTTGATAATTTTTAATTTAATCGAAAGGCGATGTTTATCATGTGGTAACATTTAAATTTCATCAAGATTTTATTACAACTTTTGGAGTAATCTTTGATAGTGCGTATTTACTTGACTAATTTTTCGTCTACCTACGTTGTATTACTTGTCGATATAATTGAAGTTTTTTTTTGTTTGCAAACACAATTATTGTGACAATGATTTGCTGTTTCTATTATTTGTTTATATATATATAACTTATATGTCGGATAACAAGGTTCCACAACCACCTCGGAACTTAAGAAGCCGACCGATGGCGGGATAACCATCCAACTGCTGGCTTTGAAATACACAGGCCGAAGACGGGCAGCAGCGTCTTCGGTGCGACGAAGCCAGTACTTCGGTCACCAACCCGCCTGCCCAGCGTGGTGACTATGGGCAAAACACATGAGTTCACGTTATTTTTGGCTTCAACTTGTGGAGGCCTATGTCCAGCAGTGGACTGTATAGGCTGTAATAATAATATATGTCTATTCGTTTTCGTCGGCTGTTATAATAGAATCATAAACATAAAATGATTAAAAATATTTAAAAAGTAATAACTTAATTAAATATTTCTTTCATAAAGATGTCACTATCGTAGAATACTGCTGAGAATTTTATACTTCGGATGGGACTATCAAGGACTTGCCGTACAGGAAGACTCGACCAAAACAATTGAACATCATCTATTTCATGCACTAACCAAGTCTTGTCTTATAGAAGCTAGGGAGAACTCAAATTACCATAGATGTGGACGGACGGATAAAGGTGTCAGTGCTTTCGGACAGGTATGTTTAGTATCTGAAGCCGTTTTTTATACTACTATAGTGTCTATGTGTATATAAACTTTACCAATAGCCCCTCCTTATTTATCTTTTTACTCTCTTCATCTTAGGCTTCATTAAATATAATTTCATGTCATGATTTTCTTCGTGTGTTTACTTTTGTATGGACGTATTTTTTTTTCTTTTTTTTTATATTTTGTTTGTAGTATGTATATGTATATATAAGTATATCTCTGTATTTATTTATATGCGTATCTTTATTTTGTTTGTGCTGTTTTATAGTCCTACCTTAACACTTACCTTTCACTATTTTTACCATTTTACGCCTTAAGGTTGACTGGTAGATAAGGCTGTAAGGCCTTAACGGCCGAACCCAATATTCAATCTAAAGATAGAGATAGGTAGTTATCATCGACTACCAATAACTAACTATCTATCCTTTGTAGTTGTCCCAATAATTCGCATACGGCCGAACCCAATATTCAATCTAAAGATAGAGATAGGTAGTTATCATCGACTTCTAATAACTAACTATCTATCCTTTGTACTTGTCCCAATAATTCAGATAGGGGACTACTATCTCCAGTTAGCTGTAGATAGACCGGCTACCTGAGCTCTTCCTTACATTCCAGTATACGCAGCGTCACAGACGGCCTCAGTTATGTTACACAGATGCTTTGTAGTATTTAAATTTGTCATACAAATTTTATTCATATTAAAGTAATCTTGTTTTATAAAAATATGGACAAATTAATTTTTAGACAGACTTTTTAATTTATAATAAATGATATTATTTTAATATGGAATCCATGGTAAATGTAGTAACGGAACGTTGTAACACGACACGAAAAGACGCTTCGACGCCATTACGCTTTATTGAATCGTCGTTTCGTTTGAATTTGTATAATTTTTTTACAAATCAAAATTCAAATTATACAAATCATTGCAAATTATACAATCATTCACCAAATTGTTTTATTCACAAGATGAGTAATGTAAGTATTATTTCACAAGAAACTTATTATTTTTATTCAATTAATTGTTGCAAAAGAGCAATATCACTTGAACTGCTACTTGAACTTGAGTCTGTCATTACTTTTCACTTGAAATTAATTTTATTTTAAACAAAGAACATACTTTTGCAATTAATAAATCTTAGTTATCCTCCGAAAACTATAGATCGGATATTGTTGTTACTAAAGATAACCAAAGTTACTGACAGATAGAACTCTATTATTGTTGGGACGCTTAAACTGTAATTTTCATACGAACTGTTATCTCTGGTAAGCTATCCTCCCTCTCGTCGATAGATAGCTTTGAAGGATAAGATTGCCTATCGTCGACAAGTTTATTGGGTCAGTAAAATAAATCATAGATAGATATTTCTGTCTCTAGTAGGACATAACCAGAGATAGACTGAATATTGTTTTGCGCAACCTGTTATCTCAATGTGTTGTTATGTTGTTTTTTTTGAGTTGTGTAATAAAGCTTAAATAAATAAATATAGTGGAAAACGAGCATACAGTACGTTGCCGAACCTACCCCGACCCTCCCCAGGAGCTCTGCACCTTACTCACACACGAACAGCAGATTATTAGATTGCAGTGCTATTTAGCTGTGATCTCCTGTAAGGTTGAGTAAAACTCCATTTTATTTCAGGTCATATCAATAACAGTCCGAAGTAAGCACGCTCCAGCAGAACAAAGTAATGCAGACTCCATGTCTACTGAGATACCGTACTGCAAGATTCTGAATAGGTTGCTACCGAGGGAAATTAGAGCTGTCTCTTGGATGCCTATACCCGATGATAAACCTGAGTTTAGCGCAAGGTATCTTAAACTGTTATTTGTAAAATTAACATATTAATATGGTTTCAAAGTCTACTTAAATGAAGTTAGCCGAAGTAACCGCTTGAATCGATATTTCATAAATTATAATTACTTTAAAATGTAATTAATTGATTATAGTTAATTTTACGACGTGTTGGCGTAATGGCACTGGTTTGTACCTGTTGCGCTGGCGGTTGCGGACTCTATACCCGCGCATGACAAACATTTGTATTGGCCATACAGGTGTTTGCCGTGGTCTGGGTGTTTGTGCAGTTATGCAGACGTAAAGCCATCAGTCCCGGTTGTTGTCATGTACACCTGATAGCGATCGTTACTCATAGTAGGGAATACTTCCACCAACCAGCATTGTAGCAGCGTGATGGATTAAGCTCTGATCCTTCTACATGGGAAAAGAGACCTATGAACAGCTGTGGGTTATTACAAGCTGAAGCGTAGTTAATTTTAAACTACCACCTGATGTATGTAGGCTATGTAGATTCTACAGCGAAGAATCGGCAGGAAACATAATTGGTTAAAACAAATATAATTTGAATTTGTAAAATACCAAATCATTTTTTAATATAATAATTTTTGATTTTGACTTTTCAGATTCGACTGTAAGAAAAGAAAATATAAATACTATTTTCCTAAATCATCTTTAAATATTGAAGCAATGAAGGCAGCGTGTTCAGAGCTAGTGGGATCTCATGACTTCAGAAATTTCTGTAAGATGGACGTCGGGAACGGGGTTGTGGAGTATACGAGGGAAATATTGAGCGCTACAATATTGCCTTTTGACGTAAACGATGTGGATAACCGTGAGTATTTAAAGAAATATTTTTAAATATATTATAGAGTGCGTAGCGAGGGAGGGGGACAAGGGAAGCATCATACCCCAGGCGCTACTCACATCCAGGCCGCCAAATGATCCGCAAAACTAAAAATTGCTGGACACTGGTTTCTTATGTTTGTCATATATATATATATACTAGCTGACCCCGCAAATGTTCTTTTACCATATATGTTATTAGCCCCCCTTAATCCCCCCCCTTATAACTTAGGGGTATGGAAAGTCCACTGCTGGCCATAGGCCTCCACAAGTTCGCGCCCAAAATGCGTGAACTCATGTGTGTTGCCCATAGTCCCCACGGTGGGCAGGCGGGTTGGTGACCGCAGTACTGGCTTTGTCGCACTGAAGACGCTGCTGCGCGTCTTCGGTCTGTGTATTTCAAAGCCAGCAGTTGGATGGTTATCCCGCCATCTGTCAGCTTCTTAAGTTCCAAGGTGGTAGCAGAACCGTGTTATCCCTTAGTCGCCTCTTACGACACCCACGGGAAGAGAGGGGGTGGCTATATTCTTTAGTACCGTAGCCACACAGCACATTGCAAATAAATTGTAATTTTATTTCAGCCACTTCTATGTACGTATTAATAATAGAGGGCAACGCTTTCCTCTGGCATCAAATAAGATGTATAATGGGTATCTTATTACTAGTGGGGCAAGGTCGAGAGTCCCCTGACATTGTTCAAGAGTTGTTAAATATTGATAAAAATCCCAGGTAAATATGTTAATAGTATTATATAACAAGCTAAATGTTATAATAAATGAACGAACGATTTAGCTTGTAACATCCCACTGCTGGGCATAGGTCTCTTTCTCCATGTAGGAGAAGGATGTGAGGTAAGGCTTTAGAGTAAGAACCGTCGAATCATCTAAGCTCAAAATTTGACCGTTTATCAGCATAATTTGGTTACAAAAAAAAAAAAAAATCCTAACCGCATTTTGAAATTAGATAGGTTAGGATTTTTTTCTCCTACATTAAGAAAGAGGTCTATGCCCAGCAGTGGGATATTACAGGCTGAATCGTGATCGATATAACCGATATATTTACAGAAAGCCCCAATACGGCATAGCTCTGGACACGCCTCTCAATCTTTACGAATGTAGTTATGAGGTTGACAACCACTGGATTTATGACGAGAATGAACTAAAAATTATCATTAAACACATACAAAATGAGTGGACAGTATCCAATGTTAAGTAAGTTGAAATGTAATACAAGCGAGAGGTATTAAATGAAACCACACATACATACCATTCACAAGCTATACACAAAGCATCAGTCAAATACAAGTCGTTCAAGTTCAGTTGTGAACCTATCACATATCCAAACTCCTGCTTCTGTTGGACTCATGTCTTGTATACAGCTTAGAAATAATATGTAGTATAGTTCGCGTCATGTAAAAAGAACGCTGGCCTTGAAGCTGCGCAGAAGCGATTTATCGGTCTATTTGGTGGTACGGGGTAGGGGGACGGGGAGTGTTTATCACTGTCGCATGCTTGCCGGTGTGCTATTGGTTGACAGCGGTTGACAGTTCGACGTCGACTCAAAATATTATCGCGCACAAAAGTATTAAATTACAAAATTCTCCATTTACTATTTATTTCACTAAAAAACAAATATCAATTTATCATTTTAAACACATAAAAACTATTAAGATACGAATATCGAGAGTACAGATAATTATTATTTTTGAATACGACATTTCAATAACTAAAAAATTTGTTATTGCTTTTGTTTAAAAAAAAATTGTGATTTTGTAAAGTGATAATTATTATACTTATTTAGTCCGAATTATTCGCACTGGTATTTCTAGTATTTTTTAATGTACCTACCAATAACCATTATACGAAGCCGCGAGTGAAAGTCTAATTAAAAAATAAAACAGTAGTACTTGTACGCGAGTATACCCATGCGCAAACGCACCCCCTCCAGTTTCTTTCAGCGTTCTTTTTACATGACGCGAACTATACATATATATGTATATGTCGTTCGATGTAACGCCTCTCGCTTGTTTCCATCTGTATTTTTATATGTAGTATTACTTGATAGTACATAGTAATTATAATTTTTGTAGTAATTTATATATTTGATTCTACTCTAAGCCTCTCCTAGAATTAAGTTACATAACTTACATATACTCATATTTTAAAAATGCCGATGTACTTATATAAATTTTTATCCCCTATTTAACCCCCCCAAAACCATGTTACTCTAAGAAAGTAAAAATACTGTCAGATTATTACCAAAACTTCACTCAAACATGATTTAAATCAACATAACTATCTTTTACATTTTCTTCTGGAGGGTAGTCACTAAATATCATGTTTTTTTTTTCTAAGTACCCTCTGTATATTGAATGTACGATTGTAAGTATTAATACAACTTTTTCCCAGAACAACGATGATGAGAGACTGTCTCCAGAGCTTAGAAGAATTATATCACAACATGAAAGAGACAAAAGATGGTGATAATAATAAAAGTGAAAGAGATAGCGTC
Source organism: Melitaea cinxia (assembly GCF_905220565.1). NCBI lineage: Eukaryota > Metazoa > Arthropoda > Insecta > Lepidoptera > Nymphalidae > Melitaea > Melitaea cinxia. The sequence goes on from NC_059423.1 coordinate 7,968,972, forward strand.
ACATCTCATACGGACTGCTTGTTACAGGGTGTTCAATCAAAAGTTTACAAGCCTCTGTTGAAGAGACAAACTTGTTGTAAGTATTTCGAAACAGTTTGTGTTGTATATTATAATAAAACATAGTCCAAAAAAAAGAGTAACTGCGGAGTATCTTACCGATTCCTCTCAGCAGAATCTAAATTCCGAATCGTCACTTTAACTATAATTAATTAAAACTAATAAAAAAAGACGCCGCGTTGGTACAAAACACACTTGCTGACCTATACAAATATTTGTCTGCTGTCGTTAGTTGTCTTAATTAATTTAAATATGTTTTTTATTTCATTTAGTTTGTCATAACTAAACGGACCATCCATAAATAGCGTCACACAATTCACGATTTTTTGATTCCTCCCTCTTCCTTTTCACAGCTGGTTACATCCATGACCCCCCCCCCCCACCTAGTGTGACGTCACATATTTTACAATTTACCACATCAGATTCGACATTATTCTAATTTCCGTCATTTAATTAATGTCGATTCGCCAAAAAATCAATTCAAACTGAAATATTACGTTTTAATATTGACTACTAGAGATATAATATTTTTATATGTGATATCACAAAATTTGTGTGGCTACGGTACTGTACTGTGTGGCTACGGTACTAAAGAATATAGCCACCCCCTCTCTTCCCGTGGGTGTCGTAAGGGGCGACTAAGGGATAACACAGTTCCAAGTTCCAAGACGGGCAGCAGCGTCTTCGGTGCGACAAAGCCAGTACTGCGGTCACCAACCCGCCTGCCCAGCGTGGTGACTATGGGCAACACACATGAGTTCGCGTTATTTTTGGCGTAAACTTGTGGAGGCCTATGTCCAGCAGTGGACTGTATAGGCTGTAATGATGATGATGATCACAAAATTTTGGATCCTTACCCGCATCTTGTCACACAAAGTCACTTCACCACAAAGTCACACAAAGTCACTCAGTTCACACAAAAGTATGACAGTTCACACGAAGTCACGTCACACGTCAAGGGGTTGTGTGACGTAATGAATGGCGCCAAAGTAACCAAAATTCTTTATTAACAGCAAGCCTAGAAGAGAGAATAGAATACTACACGAAGAAACGAAAAACCGAAACTGAATTAGAAAACAAGAAATAATAAATATTAATAAAGTATAGTACATAATTATGAGTTTATTATTTACTAGCTATGCACCGCGACTTTACCCGCAAGTTGAAAGAAAAACATATAACAATACTATATGGCCTATAGCCTTCCTTGGTAAATGGACTATCCAACACAAAAAAGTCGTTTCAATAGTCCCTGAGATTATCGCGTTTAAATTAACACTCTTCAGCTTTTTATTATTAGTGTGGGATTGAGGACACCAGAAATGAAACCAAGTATCACCTTAACGCGTTTATATAATAAAATTACATGTATGTATATCTAATTCATTGTGCACTCGCTCGCTCGTTAACCCTTTCTTAAATCAAATCTATCATTGCCGAACACACACTATCCCTTTCACTCATTCTTCCTTTCATTCACACTTAACAGATTAACTATTTATATTTAAATCATTCACATTAACTAATCATTCCACAATAATATTACTGAAGTATAACTTCTTTGCGTACGCTTGACTTAGGGAGTAAGCTGGTGAATGCGTGACGAGAGCGTTACGAAAAGTGTGATCGTGCGAGGAGAACGGTGCAAGAGAGAGGGGTGCGAGCACACATTTTTTTTCCTTTCATAGCCAGTTACGTTTCGTATATCTAAGACACAGTGCAGACCTATTGTGCAGAAGTTTACTTCGGTCGTGTGGTGTAAATATTCCTGCTTCTATGGGGAAAAGGTAAACTGGGACAGCCGGTTGCTATAATCGTATTATAATATTGTTGAAAAAAATGTAAATCTGTTTATGATACAAATTAAATATTTATTTGAAACGCTCTAGAGAGTGTGCTGATGTTAAGTACCTGCCCTTATCTACACTTATATAAATAAATATATTTAACATGTATTATACATCGTCGTATGTCGTTACGTCGGTCGTACGTCGGTCGTCGGTTCCTAAGATAGATTTTTTTATATAAATCTAATATATAAAATTCTCGTATCATGGTGTTAAACATTGATCTCCTCCGAAACGGCTCGACCGATTTTAATAAAATTTTGTGGGCATATCGGGTAGGTCTGAGAATCGGCCAACATCTATTTTTCATACCCCTAAGTTATAAGGGGGGGGGGGGATTAAGCGGGTTAATAACATATATGGCAAAGAAACGTTTGCGGGGTCAGCTAGTATACATATAAATAACAAAATGAAACTCCATTTCAGTTTTCCACAAAGTTTAATTGAGTGTAATCTCAAACGTACCGATAAATTTTCGCATCTCCTTAATCTTACATACCATTAGTGAAATGGAATATTGGCTTTTAATACAAGCTATAAAGTATAATTAACAACAAGAAATATGCAAAAGTATATCTCCATCCGCTTTACGTAAATATAGCAATCAATTGTAACGGATAATACCACTTCAAATAATAGGTATTTATGATTGCCAAACACGCTCTGAATATCTTTCCGCTCAATGAATGACCGAAAAAAAATGAATAAATGAAGCGCCTGATAAAAAATATTAGCAACTACGTTTATTGCAGTGTACAATTTATTTTATACAACTATAATAGGTCGGCAAACAAGCTTACGGCTCACCTGATGGTAAGCCATTACCGTAGTTTAATAACTTAAAGCGCGTTGCTAGCGTGTTATTTAGCTGTGATCTTCTGTTATGTTGAGGTACTTCCCGTTGCCGACCTAAATCGGTATTATCCTACTAATATTATAAACGCGAATGTTTGTATGTATGGATGTTTGTAACTCTTTCACGCAAAAACTACCGAATGGATTTGAATGAAAGTTTACAATAACATAGCTTATATATTAGAATAATACATTGGCTATAATTTTTAAAGATAGTGTGTGAATAGTCTAAAATATAACGCTAATTGTCAAGTAAGTCGGAAAAAAATCTGCCATCTGCGAACTATTCTGGCGTGCGCTGCAAAAACTGTTGAGTTTACACGTAGGTATATGATGTATAGGAGAAATGTTTATCTTCTTCTATCTATCTTTTATGAGTAAGCCATTATTGTAAAAACAGTGAACCATAAATACAATAGAAATTGATAATATACTTCTAATGCACATTTAGTAGTAACAAAATGAATTTTTATGTCGCAGAACCAATTTTGATCAATTTTGGTATAAACATAGATGTTGAGAAGATAATAAGCTACTCGAAGTAGTTACTTATCCTGCGCAGACGAAGTCGCAGGTACCAGATAGTTATTAATATAGGTCATATTATTCGTAATTATGTACATTCAATTAACTCAGATGAAATGAAGAACTTGTTCTACATTTTTTATATGCGATGACAGTTGCACGATTTGTTATTAACTGGTGTAGCAGTTAGTTTAAATCAAACTAATAATAAAATTGTACAATTAAGCATTCAATTTTAGCTTTTGATTCGTCAATTTACAAGTCAAAAAGGAAGTTAACCACACACTAGATTTTGTAATATAAAATTTGCTACCTAACAACAGATGGCGTGACAGATAATTAAGAAACAATGAATATACGTCAATAATCAATAATTTAAAATAATTTAAATTGCTCTTAATTGAGTTTTAATTATACAATTATGATTAATAAATATTCATATCCATTGGATTCATTGTAAAATATTAATTTATTAGTAACAAAGTTTGAAATTCAATTGAGTCGTTGATTTTCATGTCTTTGAAAAAGTGTGTTTTGACGTTTTTAACTTAGTTCAGAAACTGAGGTGTTTCTCAATTCGAAGGTATTTTTATGTACCTATAACCTCATAACTTTTACTGTGTGCACAGACTTCGAAATTTTTTATTCGAAAGCTGGTGCCATCATTTAATCAAATCTGAAATGAATGAAAATCTGAGGAGTATTGTTAACCGACTTCAAAAAAGGAGAAGGTTACTTAGTTCGACCGTATATATTTTTTTATGTATGGGGATATATCATATATCGGGGATAACTTCGTTGTTTATGAACTGATTTTGATAATTCCTTTTTTATTGGTAAGGGTATTCCAAGGGTAGTACCATGATAAGGAAACCAGGACTTGATGTTGGAATCCCAGTGAAATCGAGGGAAAGCCTCGAAAATCGTAGTGACGACTTGCGCGTTTGTTAATTTTTTTCGTCTACTTACGTTGTATTACTTGTCGATGTATTTGAAGTCGGTTTCTTTCGTTTGCGAGCAAACACAATTAATTTGCGTTCGTGAGCAAACACAATTAATATCACAGATAATTTTGTAAAAATAATGTAGAATGGTGGAAATGATGCTGGCAGTATTTCCTAGCGATTCTTTAGACAACAAAACACCAGCTCTCTTGTCACCAGTGGAAGCTTTGAGAGGTCATGTCTTTTAGGATTATTTTTGCCCGGCTATTTCATTATGGCGTTTCGATTGACACGAAACAAACACGAAATAAGATATACTAGGTTACAAATATTAATTTTTTCCGTTTAGAAATTTCATGCGTTTCGTGCATTATTTTTAAACGTTAAATACAGTAATGATTAACGAACGATTGACAGTTTATGGCTGTTTCGCTGGCGGTTTCGGATTCGATCCCCGTACATGACAAACATTTATATTGACCATGCAGATGTTTGCCGTGGTCTGAGTGTTTGTTTAGTCCTTGTAGGTACCGGTTATAATCATGTAAACCTGATAGCGATCGTTACTCATAGTAGTGAATATATCCGTCCCCCGCATTGGAGCAGCGTAGTGGATTAAGCTCTGATCCTTCTCCTACATGGGGAAAAAGCGTATGCCCAGCAGTGGTATATTACAAACTGAAGCGTTATAGTAACGATCATGATGTGTTGAGGTAATAAATAATGTTGAATATTACTAACGCCTAAAATAACGGATAAAGGAATGACAGGGAACAAGAAATTATGATACCATAAAGAGAGGGGGTAGCTATATTCTTTGATGCCGTAACCACACAGCATGTGGGTGTCATAAGAGGCAACTAAGGGATAACACAGTTCCACTACTTACCTTACTACCTTCGAACTTAAAAAGCCGACCGATGGCGGAATAACCATCTAACTGCTGGCTTTGAAATACACAGGCCGAAGATGGTCAGCAGCGTCTTCGGTGCGACAAAGCCAGCCCTGTGGTCACCAACCCGCCTACCCAGTGTGGTGACTATGGGCAAAACCCATGAGTACACACCATTTTTGGCGCAAACTTATGGAGGCCTATGTCTAGCAATGGACTGCAATGGGCGGAAGTGATGAATGACACTTTAGTCTACTGGTGTTAAAATAAACATAGGGGCTGTTGTACTTTTAAAAATAAACTGTAACTTTTAGAGCTTTATGGTGAAAATAAGAAATGTGCTACACATTTTTATACATTTTACTCATATATTTTATTTAATAGATAAAATTATGCGTTCTATTCGCAACTGCAAAGTAATGTAAACGTGTTGCTCAATGAATGTAAATATGGCTCAGTTTGGTCATAATTGACAATTATAAAAATAAAGTCGATGATTAAATTACGGGCAATTACAAACTTTATACAACTAGTTATAGTGGAGAACGGAAGATTTTTCGCGACAATGTCCTTTATAATGGTAAGTATTCGACGTTATAAAAATCTTGAGTTTAATTAAAAAACTATGTGTCTCGTTTCTATTGAAAACTTGACTTGATGTAAGGCCATCAAAAATATTATTAATAATAATTTATTGTCAGTTTATTTTAAATAATGCTTTATAATTGTTTATTCCTAATTAAATTAGTTTGAAAATAATTAAATCATTTTTCTCTTTCTTAATAGCTTAATCGTAACTTATTAAGGATGGGCTAGTAAAAACAATAATTACATCGTAGTCACGGCCTATTATAAGCATTTCTTGGTAATTATAAATTATTTAAGATATTAAAGAAAAGTATGTTTAGTATTTTGTATTGTTGGAAATTATAATTAAAAATATAGTAGAAGTAATATAAATGTATGTACAATATGACTAAAAAAAAAGAAAAGAATTTGCCATAAATATTGTTTTTTTTTTCTAGGACATTAGAACAAAAACTTTTAACCTTTACTTAATTTTAGTGTAAAATGGGGAAAAGTTCGAGCGTTTAACAAAAGGTAGGTCAAACAAAAGCAAAATGAATGCGACCTCTAAGCGGGATCGCATTTGTAGCTATAATTGTCCCTGTAATGATTATGGCATTGTAAGTACGTTGTACTTCGCGGCTAAACCGGCCGCGGTAAGTGGTCGCCTTAATATTTTACTATCGCACCGTACATTATGCAGTATTAGAAGGCTGCCACGGGCGGATAGCGGTCTTAACGTGCGAAACGGAACAACATATTTAACCTACAATAAAAACTTTTTTGTTAAATATAATAATATTTTTTTTTCAATATCTGTGAATCGTATTATAAGCCGACGGATTTAAAAACGACATTTTCACCATGGATCGTTCAAGGTTTTTCGGTTGTTTCGAAAAATGGTTTAATATGACTTTGACAGTTCTATAAAAATATTTACAAATTGTTCAAAAAGGACTTTTTTGAAATTGATTATTTTTGTTTGAAAACTTAGGTTGTGATTTTATAATCGTTTTTAATTAGTGTTCATAATGTGAAATTATGCTGTAAGCAATACACAAAGTTGTTAAGCAAATTATATTGGAGATTCAGGTGTGTAAAACTTCCTCTTTATAGTAATTATTGGTAATTCTTTCGTAACTTGTAAGTGATTTATTTAAATATCCTTTCCAATGAAATGAAGAAAAAAAAAAGTGTAAAAAAATGTTCGTTAAAAGTTAATTTATAATTTACTATATTTTATTTATATAAATTAAATTCACGAATTAATTTTTATAACTTTTTTTGTTATTCGAAAATATTAATGATATAAAAATAAATTATTTCTAAATATGAGTAAATAAATAATCTCTTAATATTAAATTAATGAGAATTTTTTTTACAGTTATAATATTAAAATTTAACAATCACAAACATACTTAAGAAAATTCCTATTAGGTACAGTTAACAATAAAAATTATAATTATGAATTTTACTTAAAACATTTATTGTAAAAAAAAAGTAAATACAAATATTAACAATATAAGAATTTTAATACAAATATTACACATTCTGAAGATGATGTTGGCCATTTATACTTTCATAATTCATTTTCTATTCACATAGTCAATCTTTATTCAAGTATGCTTCAAAAGTTCATTGAATAGAGTACACTTTATAGCGTACCATTTAGAAAGGACTTAGGAAACATCAAACAGTCAATTTAACATACAGCTTGTGATATACAAAGGCATTTTTATCACTAAGTAGCGATCTCTTCCAAACAACCTACAGATAGAGAATCTCTATATATTAATTCATTCATTCATTACAGCCTATACAGTCCACTGCTGGACATAGGCCTCCACAAGTTTATGCCAAAAATAACGTAAACTCATGTGTTTTGCCCATAGTCACCACGCTGGGCAGGCGGGTTGGTGACCGCAGTACTGGCTTTGTCGCACCGAAGACGCTGCTGCCCGTCTTCGGCCTGTGTATTTCAAAGCCAGCAGTTGGATGATTACTACGGCACTAAAGAATTTAGCCACCCCCTCTCTTCCCGTGGGTGTCGTAAGAGGCAACTAAGGGATAACAAGGTTCCACAACCATCTTGGAACTTAAGAAGCCCACCGATGGCGGGATAACCATCACACTGCTATATATTAATATGTGAAGCAAAAACTATGTACACCTTTGTTCAGACGAAGGAGTCTGAAATCAAAACTTATAGTTAATAGCAGATAACTAGCAGACAGCTAATATTTTTTTAAATTATGCATAAAAAATACATTAAATCAATAAAAAGAAACATTACACACACTACCATCTATTTGACACACACACACACACATATATACTCCTTTGTTTATTATTATAGAAGTATACTCTTTGACAACAGAACCTTAATCATATTCAAACTTATCGTTTAAATTAATTATGGTCGAATTTTGACCACTGGACGACTACTAGTAATAATTAATGCATAGTGTAGTAAATTCATATCATATTTAAAAAAAAAAATAGATAATTTATAAATTGTCGTCGCATAATCGTTGCACCTTTTTGGATTTTTTATATAATTTTTTTTTATGTTATCTGTAGTAGAGTGAAGAAAATAATTACTATGTATGACTATTAAAATCACTTTAAAGTTGTTATTGATTTGTTTCTACTTAGGCATGTATGATTTTGTTCATGTGAACAAAAGAAAGGAGATTTGATTAGTTATATTAAAAGCGTATACAACTCAATCATTAAATAACTTATTATGTTTAAAAAATAATAAATAAATAATTATTTATTTAATTAATAAATTAATAAGTATAATTATAGTATTAATATACTATTAATAAGTATTAATAAAGGCGGGCTCAATGCTTTTAGCATTAAGTCCGCCTTTTGTACAATTCTTTACTGTATTGTGCAATAAAGTATTAATAAATAAATAAATAAAAATAAAAAAACCTGCAAAACCAGAAGCCATCGTAAGCGACCATACCCCCAATTCCCCTCAGGAGCTCTGGTCACCTTACTCTGTGATCTTCTGTAAGGTCGAGGCACGACTCCAGTCAGGCTGTGCCTTACCACAATAAAATCCTTCCGTTGTTCCTATAAAACATAAGGCCTTTTTCAAGTTTCTTTAGATAGTGTAAAATTATATTCTAAGCATAGGCTATATAACATCTGTCTGTAACTAATAGTTCTGGACTATAAATATCATTTCCATTGTCTTATGGAGTGTTTCAAGACGGTATAATGTTTCATCTTTACAAATAAATAAAATTGGAGTGTCTGTTTGTAATACTAAAATAACCGCTTTTTACTTAATTAATATGTATGTTTACACGGTACATATATACATAAATAATATTTTTAATAATTTTTGTCTGTCTGTTTGTTCCGGCTCATCTCTGAAACGGCTGGACCAATTTTGACGGGATATTCACTAGCAGATAGCTGATGTAATAAGGAGTAACTTAGGCTACTTTTATTTTAGACATTTTTTTATTTTATATATCCGTGAACTGAACAGTAACTATTTTGTTAAATTCCACGCAGATGACGTCGCGGGCACAGCTAGTTTATTTTAAAGATGATTATTTTTTGTTTAATTCAACTTATAAAAATACATATTCGTTAAATATTTAAAAAAAATCAAATAAATATGTTTATACATAAGTGTGTTAACACATTTTAGATATATTACATTTTTAAATTTCAATATTTCTATTATAAACAGTTAAATTTATAGACTGGTATAAAATTTAAATCTAATTAATGTTTGTTATATTGTAATAATTGCCTGGAAGAGATCGCTCATTAGCGATAAGGCCGCCTTTTGTACTTATCTCCTGTTTTTATTTTTGTAATTTTGCTCACTCTTGGTGTACAATAAAGAGATTTTATTATTATCCTTAATAAGTATAATAATAATCAAGAATAAATCATCTATGTCCTTATTTCTCCAACTAGAGACGCTTTAATTATAGTAGGGTACAGTCGGGAATATCCTGCTCAAAATATGGAGCAACCCGACTGGGGAAGTAATAATAATAATAATAATAATAATAATAAAAGCCGTGTGGTTCCCGGCAGAGTAGAATAGGACCACCCCTTCCTACGCCTAGGGTGTCGTAAAAGGCGACTAAGGGCAACAAAAGCTGCATAACACCCGCGCAGCCTCCTTGGAGAGCGTGAGTGCCTCTCCAAGTGAGTATATTAGTACTCAAAAAAAAAAAAAAAAATACTATGATGGAGGATAATTTAGAAAGGCGCATAGGGCCGCTGCCTGGGGGACGCCAGGGCGCGTCTGGAGCTGGCGCTGGACGTGGCAGCATGCGGGCCGCCAGCCAACCCCGCCGACCGGCACCACCACCTGACATGTCGGCTTATCCACCATCCCTACCAGTTGGCTTGGCGACGACAGAGTCCCAAGGGACTCAGCATTCGTTGCCCGCCGCTGGTGGAGTACGTCGCATGAGATGGACACCGAAGATGAATGAGAATGTCATGCGTGCGTACTATAGGGCTGTGGGACGAGAGACCGGGCGGACTGGCTACCGGGCAGTAATGCACCGCGAGTTCCTACTGCTTGAGCCTACGCTAACTGTCACGGAACAGAACCTGGCAGATCGAGCTCGGTACATCCAACGAAAGGGCATATTTGACGCCGCCGAGCTCGAACGATTTCGACGTGAGGCTGCTCCTGAAGTCGAACCCGTGTCCACGGTGCGCAACGAAGTGTCAACGCAACAAGAAAGCGTTCGTAGCGAAGCGCCTGTGGAGGCGATCACTGAGGGAGCAGTCGCCCAAAAAGTAGAACAGATGAGAGGGATCTTGCACGAGGCGATTTTCGAGACTCGAGGCGCTCCTCTGGAAATGAGACCGCGACTTTCTCGCCTCCCCCTCAATGCCGCGACGCGGCATGCCATTGAGGCAGCTAACAGGCTGTTGCCTCCCTATTTGGAAACCAGCTTCAGCTTGGAGGATACGGGTTCTATTCTCTTCGGCGCCGCTCTAGCGGTGCACCGCCTTGTCGGAGCCAAGACCCAGGAGTCTGGACGCGCTACTCATAAGAATAGCGACGTACCAGCCTGGAAGAGGAGAATAGAACGCCGTATCAACCTGGCCAGGGCCCTCATTGGTAGGCTGCTAGCTTTCAGGTCGGGCAACACAAGGCCAAGGATTGTGCGCTCTGTTAGAATGGCCTTCAACGGGCTAGGCATCAGCCTCGATCAGCCTGACATAGCCGATAAACTAACGGAGCGCATCGACGGCCTGAAGCAGAGAATCGCGGCATGGGGAAAGCGCATTCGCAGGTACTCTGAGAGAGTTGAGCGCTTTCGACAAAATCGCCTCTTCGTGAGTGATCAGAAAAGGTTCTATAGAAAGCTGGAGAACCCGATATCGGGCTCTGCTTCCCTAAAACCGAGTACGGTTGACCTCGTCACCTTCTGGCGCAACATATGGTCAGGGGAGGTGGAGCACGAGGAGGGCCCTTGGATTGCGGCGGTTCAGGACGCATGTGCTAAAATCGAACCGATGAACCCAATCGCCATCTCTACGGAGGACGTCAGTGGCGCGGTCCGGCGGGCTCCGAACTGGAAAAGTCCGGGGGCCGACGGTCTGCATCACTACTGGCTGAAAGGGCTCTCGGTCTGCCATGCGACCTTGGCTCGACAATACCAAGAGGCAATAGATCGGAAGACACTCCCGAACCTTTTCACTACCGGGATCACTCACTTAGCTCCAAAGTCCACCAACACCGCAGATCCCACCAACTACCGCCCCATAACGTGTCTGACCTCCATCTACAAGACACTGACGTCCGTTCTGAGCTGTAAGATCTCACGACATATTGGTGAGTTTAATATCTTGTCTGCAGCTCAGAACGGATGTCGTGGAGGCGGTCGCGGTACAAAGGAGCTCCTTCTCATCGACTCTGTGGCGGGCCAGCTTGTCAGACGCAACCGTCGGAACTTTTCGGCCGCCTGGATCGACTACAAAAAGGCTTTCGACTCGGTGCCTCATTCATGGCTCCTGAGGGTCCTCGAGCTGTACAAGATTGACCAGGCAGTTCGAGACTTCCTCGGAGTATGTATGGGGCAATGGAGCACGATCCTATGTCTCCAGGGCGAGCGACTGACGGGTGCGGGTGACCCAATCAGGATACGGAGGGGTATTTTCCAGGGTGATTGCCTGAGTCCGCTATGGTTCTGCTTGTCCTTGAACCCTCTAAGCACCCTGCTGGAGCGTTCGGGGACAGGCTTTCAGTTTCGGAGAGGAGGTACTAAAGTCTCCCACCTTCTCTACATGGACGACCTCAAATTGCTGGCACCTAACGCTGCACGCCTGCAGGAACTGCTGAAAATCACTACGGAGTTCAGCAGTTCCATCAGGATGCAGCTTGGAGTGGATAAGTGTGCGGTCGTGCATGTAGACAGGGGTCAGGTGACTCAATCGTCGCAGCTTAGTCTCGAATTAACATCATTCAAGACCCTTTCCGAAGCTGAATCTTACCGGTATCTGGGCATGTCACAATGCATAGGGGTGAAGGAAGTGGACATGAAACAGGCAGTTTGTGAAATCTTTTTTGGACGGCTGACAAAAGTTCTTCGGAGCTACTTGTCTGGAGCCAACAAGGTCCGAGCCTATAACGCTTGGGTCATGCCCACTCTCTTGTACACCTTTGGCATACTCAGATGGACTCAGACCGAACTTGACGCCCTGGACAGAAGAGTCCGCACAACTATGACGTACCATCGCGTGCATCACCCTAAGTCGTCGGTCATGAGACTGTACATCTCGCGGAAGTGTGGTGGTCGAGGCATGTTAAGCGCTAAGACCATGCATAACCGCGAGGTGTGCAGCCTTAGGGCCTACTTTGAGACGAGACGGGACAGCGCTTTGCATGGCGACGTTTCAATGTGTGACAAAGGACTAACCCCCCTAGCCTTGGCCAAAGAGAACTGGCAGAAACCGGTCGTACTGAGCACCTCTGACCGGGAGACCGTATGGATGGAGAAGGAACTGCATGGACGGTTCTACAAGGCGCTTCACGCGCCTCACGTGGACAGTAAGGCCTCCGTGCAGTGGCTGCGATTCGGCGACCTCTTTGGGGAAACCGAAGGTTTTGTCTGTGCAATACAAGATCAGGTGGTCAAGACGAACAACTACCGAAAGCACGTCCTGAAGGATGGCACTCCCGACTTCTGTCGAGCCTGTCGTCATCCCGGTGAGTCACTCAGGCATGTGCTTTCGGGTTGTTCCGCGCTTGCTAATACTGAGTACTTGCACAGACACAACCAAGTGGCCAAGATTCTCCACCAAGAGCTTGCTCTTATGTACGGTCTCCTGGAACAGAGGATGCCGTATTACCAATACTCACCGGTGCCAGTACTCGAACGCGACGGAGTCCGGCTCTACTGGGACCTGCCTATCGCCACAGACAGGACGATACTGGCGAACAAGCCTGATATCGTGGTGATGGACAGGGCACGGTCGAGGGTATTTTTAGTGGACATCACCGTCCCGCATGACGAGAACCTCGTGAAAGCCGAGACTGAGAAAAAACGTAAATATCTGGATCTGGCGCACGAGATTGTCGACATGTGGGGTGTGGGGTCTGCTGAAATAATCCCTATCGTAATATCTGCCAACGGTTTGATCCCGGTTAGCCTCGCTCACCATCTGAGGCAACTGGGGATCTGGGACGGTTCGCTCGCAGCCAGGATGCAGAAGGCGGTGTTACTTGACTCGGCTAGGATTGTCCGCCGGTTTCTCAGCCTACAGCCCTAACCCCCGGCCGTTTGATCTCCCTGCCGGGGCGTATTCCTCCACCCGCTTATATTTATATATGTAAGTATAAGTAAATTTACTATATTATTTATATAAGTAGTTATTATAATATATGTATCTATTATGTATCTATTATATATTGGGCGGGCGGAGTGACATTCAGGAAAATAATAATAATAATAATAATTTATTTATTCACTCCTTTTAACAAAACAATTTACAGTACGTTAAGTATTCACATTTTAAACAGAAACATATACAAGTTAACGTTGGCAGCCGTAATAGTATAAACTGTGATACAGCTGCCTGCGTCTTCCACTGTGAGATATAAGACATAGCAAACATTACGTACATAACAGGTGCAAATCTACTTGAGAAATATTATAAAAATAGTATTTAAACAATATTGTCTTTCTTTTTTGGGGGTAATAAAGTGTGTGCGGGTGTGCTCATTTTTACTCCATATCTATATGTGTGTGTGTGTGTGTGTGTATGAGTGTGTGTGTGTGTGTATGAGTGTGGGTGTGTGTGTGTGTGTGTGTGTGTGTATTTGTGTGTGTGTGTGTGTGTGTGTTTGTGTTCATGTGTATACGTGCGAGCGTGCGTGTGCGCATGTGTGTTAGAAGAAACATTTTTTTTTTTTTTTTAATAATGAATTACATTTTCAGTCTCGACAAAATCAAGTGATTGAAGCCAGCCGCGAATTACTTTTTTACAGTGCATTGTTTTAAGGGGAAAAATAAAAGTGCCTCGACCTTACAGAAGATCACAGCTAAATAATACTGCTTTCAAACAGTGTTGTGCTCCTGTGTGAGTAAGGTGACCGGAGCTAATATATATCGGCTTTGCCTTACTTAATAAAATAACAGATACAACATTGGAATTTGTTAATAACCATAAAATTAAACTATAAACGCCCTACGCAATAATACCATTCTATGTCGAAAATGTCTTACACAATTGTGGGTAGAAACCGATATTTTACAAACTTCTGTATCAAGAAAACATTACAACAAGAAAACTCGTTTCCGCGATAAAAAAAGCACATGAAAATCGGGCCATCCGTTCGAGAGCTATCTTATAACTACTCTATTTTTGCGTCGGGCTTAAAGCCAATAGTAATTAGCGTCTAACATTCAACGACTCCCATTAGCATGGACTCCTGTTTTGGGGTCCCGAAAAATACACAATACACAAGCACAAATGCCCAGACCACAACAAATGTTTGTATAGCCAGTAGAAATGTACACCGTCTGCGGGGATCAAACCCACCACCGCCAGCGCAACAGCCATTAGATAGTTCTGCGACCATTGCGCTAAAGTGTCGACAAATAACCAGTAATCTATAACTATATTAATATTATAAAGAGGTAAAGTTTCTAACTTTGTTTGTTCGTAGGGAGTAATCTTCGCAAATACTGATCCGATCACGAAAACTTCTTTCACTAATAGAAAGCTACGCTATTCAGGAGTGATATAGGCTATATTTTATTGTTATTGAATAAAAAAATCAGTGAGAAATGATAGTATATGTAAATCAAGTCGGAGAAATGCACGCGAGATGAAACCCTAACGATATATTGGCATCACAAAAATAATAATTACCGCCCAATGAAGTGGGCACGGGTCGGCTAGTGGTAGATGAAGATGGGCAATTTATTATATATATATATTGGTAGTAGTAATGGACGCTCCTTGTAGGTTTTGATTGTAATGCAGAATTAAATAGATTCTAGAACTGAGGTAGGGCACAGCAGGAATTTCCTGCTCAAAATATGGAGCAGCCCGACTGGGGTAGTACCTCGACCTTACAGAAGATCACAGCAAAATAATACTGTTTTCAAGCAGTATTGTGTTCCTGTTGGTGAGTAAGGTGACCAGAGCTCCTGGGGGGTTGGGGATTGGGTCGGCAACGCGATTGCGATGCTTCTGGTGTTGCAGGTGTCTATAAGCTACGGTAATCGCTTACCATCAGGTGAGCCGTACGCTTGTTTGCCAGTTAGTTAGTAGTAACGGCCTGTTTTGAAATTGTATCTGGTAACCAATTTTATAATAAAACACAGTTTTTTTACAAGAGTAACTGCGGAGTTTTTCCCGATTCTTCTCTGCAGAATCTACATTCCGAATCGGTGGTAGCTTTACATTTATCTAATAATTAATTAACTACAACAAATGTGATATTAATTTGTAAAATGGTGTTCCAAAAGTGTTTTTGCGACTTTTTTGAAAACAGTATTTTTTTCTAATGTTTACGCGAATTTCACCCATTATAATGACACAAATTTTTCGGAGTTTATTTAATCAGATTTATTAACTACAGACCGTATTTTGTATAGTATATAAAATCGATAGTAAGGACCCGTTATTACCGGTGATGGATAAATTTTATCCTACCAATATCCATTACAATTATAATCAGGAATTCGTTGATTATAAAAATAGTATATAGTAATATTTTATCTGTTAGATACAAGTATATTGTTGCTATTATACTTTTTGTAGTG
Organism: Melitaea cinxia; assembly: GCF_905220565.1. Taxonomy (NCBI): domain Eukaryota; kingdom Metazoa; phylum Arthropoda; class Insecta; order Lepidoptera; family Nymphalidae; genus Melitaea; species Melitaea cinxia. Next base: position 7,984,939 of record NC_059423.1, read on the forward strand.
ATCCTAATCTATATATTAATACGTGAAACAAGAACTTTGTACCCCTTTTTACGAAAGATGCGAGAGGAGTATGAAATTTCGCACACTTATAGTTTATATAGAGGAGGAGTGCAGAATACTAATATTCTTTTAAAATTATGCATAAAAAGTACATTAAATCAATAAATAAAAAACATTACACACAACTACCATGTATCGGATAAACACACGTGTATATACCTTTTTTGTTTATTATTATAGAAGTATAGTTTTTGACCTTGATAATGTTCAAACTTTTAATTTAAATTAATTATGGTCGAATATCGACTATTGGGCGACCACTAGTTAATATTTGTTACGTGAAAGCGAGATTATCCTGTTCACACGCTCGAATAGTTCAGATGATTGTCGTGGAACTTGGTATACAAGTGTAGTACGATAGATTTTTTTCACGATATAATTTGTTTTATGAACTATAAATATTGGCGTCGTTGGGCAGTGGAAATATTATTTATGTTGGATTGTTTTTTTTAATAGTTTGATGTTACGAAGCTGATATTATTCAGGATCTAATGGGTGGGTGTAACATAGGCACACATAAACTGGGTGATGTTTTCGGGAGGCTCCAAAATAATCATATCGTTTAACCCCACCCCAGGGTAGGGCGCAGCAGGAAGTACCCTGCTAATAAATAATCTCATAAAATATCCAGATTTACTTATTTTTTTATACAACTGGGTCGGCAAACAAGTGTACGGCTTCTAATCACCACAGGAGATCTCTACCTTAGGTACTTACCACATTAACACAACAATGGTTGAAAGCAGTATTATTTAGCTGTGATCTTCTGTAAGGTCGAGGTACTTCCGCAGTCGGGCTACTCCATTGTTCTTCTTCTTCTTAAGGTGCCGTCTCCTTGCGAAGGTTGGCAATCATTAGGGCGATTTCAACTTTTGAGACCGCTGCTCTAAAAAGTGATCTTGTACTCTTCCCGAACCACTGGCGCAAGTTCTTTAGCCACGATATCCTTCTGCGGCCAGGCCTCCTTCTGCCTGCTACTTTCCCCTGAATGATAAGTTGAAGGAGTTCATATTTTTTGGTGTTGTGCATCACGTGTCCAAAATATTCCATTTTCCTCCTCTTTATGGTTGTAAGTATCTCTGTGGCCTTCCCCATTCTTTGTAGCACGGTGGTGTTTCGTACGCGGTCCCTCCAAGAAATTCTTAGCATACGTCTGTACACCCACATCTCGAACGCTTCCAGTTTTTTAGACATGGCTCCTGTCAGCGTCCAAGCTTCCACACCATAAAGAAGTACAGAAAAGACATAGCACCGCGCCATGCGTGTTCGAAGAGAAATACTTAGGTTCCGGTCACAAAGAACTCTTTTCATTCTCGAAAAGGCGTTGCGTGCCTGCTCTATTCTGCATCGTATTTCGAGGCTGTGATCTCCTGTTTCGTCAACCATTGTGCCCAGATATCCGAATTTGGTGACCCGTTCAAGATCCAAATTGTGAGCAGGATATTTTCTCCTGTGCCCCACCTCAGTTAATTACCGATTGAATGTTATAATCTCATAATAATAATAATAACTCTTTATTGTACACCAAGAATGAGCAAAATTACAAAAATAAAAACAGGAGATAAGTACAAAAGTCTCTCTCATATTCATTATATTAAAAATATTTAATAGTCAATGCATTCTTCGGTTTAAGGTTATATTAATGATAAATAATTAAAGATATGTGTGGACTTAGTGGCGCTGTATTTTATGAAGGATATGACTAAATTTATTTATCACTTCAGCCTATCACAGTCTTTGCTGGACATAGGCCTCCCCATGTTCGCGCCGAAAATGGCGCGAATTCATTTTGACCATAATCACCATGCTAGGCAGGCGAGTTGGTGACCGCAGGGCTGGCGTTGTCGCGCCGAAAACGCTGCTGCCCATCTTCGGCCTGTGTATTTGAAAGCCAGTAGTCGAACGGTTATCACGCCATTGCTCGGCTTTTTGAAATGTGCTATCCCTTAGTCTCCTCTTACCACACCTACGGGAAGAGAGGGGGTGGCTACTGGGTCTGGGGGATTCTTAACTGCCGAAACCACACTAAATTTATTATACACTCTGAATTGTTAATCAATTCAGAGTAACTGTAGAGTTTCTTGCCAACAGAATCTACTTTTCGAATCGGTGGTATCTTACCGGTGGTATCTACTTCTTACCGGTGGTACTTTAACCATAATTAATTAATTAAAACGAATATTGTTAGAATTTGTAAAAAGACGATTTTAAGGTGTTTTTTAAGTCTACTTATAGTAAAGAAATTTTAATATTTTTTTGCATTTTGCGTGACGTTTTAAAGCCTAGAAAATACCAAAATGAAAAAACTATTTAGTGCAAATCTATCTTAGAATTTTAACGCAATTTTTTTTAAAGTGTATTTTTCTTTTGTTCCAGATGCGAAAATGCGTGAACGTTGACGTAATCTTAGCAACATAATAATGTGACACAATATTTCTTTTTACTTTAAATAATGTTTTTAATATGAGTATGTGATTTTATAATAATATTGTTTATATTATGGCCAGTATTAGTTATTAGATAGTTTTAGTCAATTGTGTTTAAGGATGTCAACGTCGCGAGGAGAGTTTATGGATTTGGGTTGGTAAGTATTTCTTTTTTACTTTTTAAATTTGTAATTCTTCTTTTTTTTGGAAGTTAAACTTCTTCAGGCGTATAAGGGTAATTTTTTTACGGATGAAACGGCAACGTTTTTGTCGATGGCGCTGGAACGGAAATCTAAAGCTTTAGATTTGTATAAATATAAACGAGACTTAAAAATTAGTTTGCCAAAGAAGTTTCACTTCTGACATCTGTACTTTGTACGCACGCATTTTTTTTGTAATGATATAATGAAGCCTAATTATTATATTCTCTAGCTGATTGAGCATCGCCGAGCGTAAAGTATTGAATTCATACCAAGAATTTTGCTGTAGTCAGTTTATTAAGCAGACAACACACTTAGATAGGTTTTTTTTAGTAATTCTTTTATTAAGCAGAGAACACACTTAGATAGGCTTTTTTTAAGTAATTCTACCACTAAGGAGGTGGAACTGGGGTTGAAAGTTCGGATTGAAGGCGGTTCTTTTTAATTTGGAAAAGAAAATTGAAACTTTATTTTTGGGCAAGTTGTTAAATATGAGATGATATACCTGTTTTAAAGTTTGGAAATTCCATCCCTAATACATCTTGAAGATTTGTCGAAATTGCAGTGTCGAATATAGCATGAAGAAATTAGTTTTTGTCCTTGTCCGTATGTCTTTCTGTATGTGATCTTCTGGAGGGATTTGGGGTAGGTTTAGCAACCCTCTTGCGACGCTTCTGGCGTTGCGGGCGTCTATCACCATCACATCATTATCACCATCACTTCAGCCTATCGTAGTCCACTTCTGGACATAGGCCTCCACAAGTTCGCGCCAAAAATGGCGTGAACTCGTGTGTTGCCCATAGTCACTACGCTGGGCAGGTGGGTTGTGTAGGTGTCTATAGGCTGTGGTAAACGCTTACCATCAGACATACCGTTTGTTTGTTTGTTTGACACCTATGCTACATTTTTTTATATGATAGTAATTTGTAATATTATTGTTATTGTTTGTAGTATGTCAAAGTTTGATTATTTTTGTTCGCAGTTAAGAGATCGCTGGATGTTTGGAAGATATCCACAAAATATACTTAATGGTTTTCATGGTAAGTGTTTGACGTACATAACATTGACTATGTGTTGTGAATTTTAGTTTTTTTTTTTATATTACTAGGTCGGCAAACAAGCGTACGGCTCACCAGATGGTAAGAGATTACCGTAGCTTATAGACGCCTACAATACCAGAAGCATCGAAAGCGCGTTGCCGACCCAATCCCCAATGAGGAGCCCCCCCCCCCCCCCAGGAGCTCTGGTCACCTTACTGACCAACAGGAACACAATACTGTTTAAAAAAAAGTATTATTTAGCTGTGATCTTCTGTAAGGTCGAGGTACTTCCCCAGTCGGGCTGCTCCATATTTTGAGCAGGAAATTCCTGCTGTGCCCTACCTCAGTTAGGCTAATAATTTAGTTTTGTTTTGTTAAATGAAATAATGGTATTGAATGTGATGTCAATTTTTGTATTTTTATCTGCGTATGACATGTATTTAATACGACAACGACACTAACGCATTAGGATAATATCCTGTAATGTTAGATGTGTGATTGAATCAAATATATAAAATTCTCGTGTCGCGGTGTTTGTAGTTAAACTCCTCCGAAACGGCTTGACCGATTCTCATGAAATTTTGTGTGCATATTGGGAAGGTCTGAGAATCGAACAACATCTATTTTTCATCTCCCCTGAATGTTAAGGGTAGTTCACCCCTAATTTTTTTTTAATTTTTTTTTATGATACAACATTTAAAAAATACATACAACCCTAAATTTTCAACTCTCTACGATCAACCCCTATTTTTAAATAACGTTTAGCGTTAAGACGTTTGCCGAGTCAGCTAGTAAATAAATAAATAAATAAAAGCTAAACATCATAACATATACATCAATCATAAACAGAACTACATAAGTTTCAAAATGTCCCTCTGGTAAATAAAGGCTTTTACTAAAACAAATTGATTAAAAGCTTTTTTATAGAGAAGGGGTTGAAGCTTTGTCCTTCGCGATGTTTTTCTGCGGGTAGGTGAATATATTCCCTACTGTGATTAACTATCTTAGGACTCTTACAATGATTACTGTCAAAAATAAAACAGACACGTCAAATTTACAAACCTACTCTACACTTGTTATATAACACTTGTTATATATGAATAAATAATTAAATAATGAAATATAAAATAATAAATAATTAATAATTAAATAAACGCTTAACACTCAACGTCCCCCAGAAGGACTATCTCCTGTGTCGGGGGTCCGGAAACACACAATACACAAGCACAAACGCCCAGACCACGACAAACATCTATATGGCCAATACAAATGTTTGTCGCGAGCGGGTATCGAACCCTCGACCGCCAGCGCATCAGCCTGTGTTGTGACCGCCGCAACAACGCGTCGTTATCAACAATTTTACAATATCATTACATAGTATAAAACAAAGTCGCCTCTGCTGTCTGTATGCTTAGGTCTTTAAAACTACGTAACGGATTTTGATGCGATTTTCTTCACTAAATAAAGCGGTTCCAGAGGAAGGTTTATATGTATAATACATGCATAATATAGTAGAGGAACACTGATAGTTTTTTTATGTGAAGTCGGGGCGGGTCGCTAGTGTATGAATAATTTGGAGGCAGAATACTGTGTGCCACATGATGAAACCACATGACGTACAACAATATAATCATTCCTGTCAACTAATACTCGTAAATTACTATTTATAATTAAATACACACACCAATAATTCAGTACTAAAAACAGTTTAGCCAAGCCATTAGCATAAATATATCGATACATAGATATTCGAGGCAATATTTTTTAGTGCGTCCACTGAAGTGAAAGCAAATGCTAAGTTCCCACGGTGCGATAGCCTGTCCCTTTCACACCTTGAAGTTTTACAAGTGTAGCGACAAGGACGGTGCGATGGTCTAATTTGCTCTATTTGTGTATACCCTTTCTCTTACCCTCATCCTTGTGTGCTTTACGCACTACGGTCGCGTTAATTTACGGTTTTGCTTTGGAAACGCGCGGTTTTTGGTTTAGTCTAAGTTGTACTTGAGATTTAGTTCGCGTTTGCCTTTCAATAAGCTAATAAAATAAAATAAATAAAATATAAATAACTTATTTTAGATTTTCTTTATTAATAGAATATGAGTGTGTTAAGTTAGTAATGTTAGTAACTTTAATAAAATTAAATGAATAATTCATCTTTTGTCACAACCATACGTAGGATATAATAAAGAAAAAAAAAAGGCCGGGTTGCTTTAGACCACGCGACTTAAATAAAACTTATGAAACCTAACTCTTTCTCGACTTCTACCTCCCTCTCAAATTCCGTTCGCGATCGTGATCTCACTTTCGTAACGCTCTTTTTATAAGAGTTATTTATAAGTAATACTAGCTGACTCGGCAAACGTTGTCTTGCCGCTAAACGCTATTTAAAAATAGGAGTTGGTGGTAGAAGGGTGAAAATTTAGGGTTGTACGTATTTTTTACTGTTGTATCATATAAAAATAAAAAATAAATAATTTATCTAAAATTAAAAAAAAATTGGGGAGGACTACCCTTAACATTTAGGGGGATGAAAAATAGATGGTGTTCGATTCTCAGACCTACCCAATATGCACACAAAATTTCACGAGAATCGGTCAAGCCGTTTCGGAGGAGTTTAACTACAAACACCGCGTTACGAGAATTTTATATGTTAGAAGATATTAACATAAATGTAGACCTAATTAAACGCCCGCAGTGCGCGTGATCCTTGCGTTAAAATCCTTTCACAATATATCCACTTTGGTACTATAAAGTTATTAAAATTAAAACGGTAAACATTGTGCGAAAATATATTTAACTACCGCCTTACGCGACTTCGGTCGAGTTGTTTCTGTATCAAACTTTTTTTTTTAATTAAAATTTTAAGTGACTAAAAAGGGGGTTCTCATTGGATTTGTATTTTTTTGTATATTACATCAGAACTTTTGACTTGGTGGACCGGTTTCGATGATTTTTTAAAAATAAAAAGGTGGTATCATGTGGTGCCATTTAAATTTAATTGAGATCTGACAAGTACCTTTTCAGCTATCGCTAATAATTCATATTTACTTGACTATTTTTTCTCGTCGACCTACATTGTATTATTGTTATAACTTTTTGCTTTGTGTACCGATTTCGATAAATCTCATTATATTCGGACGGTGATGCTTCTTGTTTGGTCCCATTTAAATTTGAATAAGATTTGACGATTACTTCTTAAGTTACTCTCATTATGCATTTAATTCATAATTATTTCGTCTACTTATATTGCGTTGATTGTCGATGTAAAGTTGGGTTTTGCCTAATTTACGAGCAAACACAATTATGTAAATAAATATCTTTAAAGATCTTTAACATACATAACGCGGTCGTCTGTTCCTAAGGATGCATATTATGTGGCAGGCTGTTATAGCTACATAGTTTTTTTTCGAATATATATCTATACACCCAGACTAAGGTCTGGAAATGAAGGCACAATTCATGTAGCGAAAAGAAGGGGTCGCTGCAAATTGCACTAATGGACTAGGCAACTTATATTTTAATTTTGGGTTTGATTTCTATGGCCAACAGATAAACTAAAGGAAACATATATTAATATTATATGAGTGAATCGTTAGAATCGGTACACCTAGTAAAAATTTATGACGTAACATACCTTAAAAAAGTTCGAAGTCGGTTAACAAACAAAGTAAAGCTTTGTTATGAAACTAGCTGTGCCCCGCGATTCCACCCGCACAATTTCCGATCCGAACTTAATAGGAAACACTTGTTTCTTTGTCCATAACGTTTAAAATACTAAACACAGTTTAATAGAACTTTCACCACTAGAAAGTTACATTATCCAGAAATCACAGAGTATAAACCGAACAGTAGTCGTTAGTATTAGCGCGAGTAAAACCGGAAGAGACACTTTTTTTAAATTCTTTAATTTTTTTAGGGACTTTTGTCTACACAGACATGCCAGCCCCATCATACCCTAATTCTCACTATGTCTAAGAAATGGAGAAAGAATCATTGATGATGTAAGATCATATTAACTAACCAATTTGCTGCATCAGACAAAGGTTCTGTTAACACAGAAAAAAAAGTACCCATATCAAATTTATTTATACTAAATCGTTTCATCAATAATTCTCTCTCCGTTTCGTATTTATAACATTCAGCAAGGGACATATAGTTACATTTATATCCTACTAATATTATAAAGAGTTTACGAGTATGAATGTTTATTTTATTTTGCAAAAACTACTGAATTGCTTGTAATGAAACTCGGTACATCGATAGCTGGAAATTCAGAGTATTACACAGGTTACTATTTACCGATCGGAAGTCACGCGAGTGGGATTGCGAGACAAAGCTAGTGGGAAGTACTTGTATAGTTATAGGTTTGCAGTTTTATTATTTTTATACGACCAAGTCGGCAAACAAACATACGGTTCACCTGGTGGTAAGCGATTACCGTAGCTTATAGACGCCTGCAACACTAGCAGCATCGCAAGCAGCATCGCAGCAAGGAGCTCTGGTCACCTTACTCACCAACAGGAACACAACACTGCTTGAAAACAGTATTGTTTAGCTGTAATTTTCTGTAAGGTCGAGGTACTACCCCAGACGGGCTGCTCCATATTTTGAGCAGGAAATTCCTGCTGTGCCCTAGCTCATCGAAAGCGGTTTGACGATCCTATCCCGACCGTCCCCAGGAGTTCTCCACCAGAGCAGTGTTATTTAGCTACGATCTTCTGTAATGTCGAGTTACTACCCCAATCGGCCTGCTCCATATTTTGAGCAGGAAATTCCTGCTGTGATGATGATGGTTAATTATTATTTTTCATTGTTTTAGGATGAGAGGGGACGCGCATGGCGCCGTGACGGTGCCGTGCTGCCTACTTCTATTGAGGTATGTATATAAACGTAAATAGTTTACCGTTTTTAACGATTCTTGTTTTTATATGGAAAAGATGGTGCTTTTCATGTGGCCCCATTTAAATTTGATCGAAATCTGACCAGTACTCTAAGTTATCCCCAATAATGGGTATTTCATTGACTTCGGCTACGTTAATGATGGGCTCATTTTATTACTTGTCGTTGATTTTTTACGCTTCAGCCTGTAATATCCAACTGCTGAGCATACTCCTCTTTCGTATGCAGGAGGAGGATCAGAGCTTAATCCACCATTCTGCTCCGATTCGGGTTTTGCGGATATATTCCCTACTATGAGTGACGATCGCTATCTGGTGTACACGATAACAACCGGGACCGACGGCTTAACGTGCTCTCCGAGGCACGGTGGTTTTTTTTTTTTTATTGAGAATGAATACAATTATTTTTAATATAGGAACTGGTTTAGGTCGATAATAGCCGCGCCCCTCGAGAGCGTTATCGCAGCATCCTACTGCCAAGACAGATCTCGATTGTGAAGCTAATTGGTAGATCCGTACGTAGATATTATTTAATTGATCTATACATTTGTCAGTTATATCTGAAATTGATAAGATTCGATTTTATAACTGGATTCTTGGACGGATACGTGGTTAGACGTGGACGAGGTAGATCCACATGGCTTTACTACGCTTAAGCTAAACACTGTTTTATATTTAGCAGCTAGATTAATAGAACTTAACTCAGCACAACTAGTATTTAAAATACATCAGCTCAACATTTCAACAATACTGCTAATCCACTTAACTCTTACTGAGGTAGGACATAGCAGGAAATATTCTGCTCAAAATCTGGAGCAGCTCGAATGGGGAAGTGACTTGACCTTACAGAAGGTCATAGCTAAATAATAGGGCTTTCAAGTAGTGTTCTGTTCTGGTGGTGAGTAAGGTGGAGAGCTCCTGGAAAGGTTCAGAGGGATCAGTGGTGGCTTCAATTAATTTATTAAAAACTAATATAATATTCTTCTATATAATATTGTTTGTCTGTATGTGCTTTATAGAATCGTAAACTCTGCATTTGATTATGTCGTGATCTTCAGCAAAGTGCATGAGCCCAGAAAGATTGAGGAAGTTGAGTGGGAGATACGTTAGATGGCGCTAAAGTAGTTTTACTTCAGCCGTGTGGTCTATTGAGACGCTAGTTTTTTTTTTTTTTTTTTTTCGTTGTTGTTAGAATAAAGTTTACGTATGTCACATCTGAATCATATTATATATTGGCTAAAGTATGAAACGTTGTTTGTGTAAAATAAATTTTGAAAATCATCAATATATTAACAAAAATAAAATAAAAGTGTGTATGTACTTATGTACGCACGTAAGAAATTATACTTCATTGGCTAGGCTAGCTAACTTCACGTTGCTAACTTCTACTTTGTTGACTAACTTCAGGGTGTCGGTTTTTTGTGACGGTATTTGTGCTAATCGTAAAAATTTACTCTCATCATTTTGATCTGACGCGCCAAATGAAGTATAATATCAAAAATGTGGCTATTCGAAGTTCTCAGTCAGCTAGTCTGTATAAGTAAGAAGTATATTTGTTTGTTTGTAGGGGGTAATCTTCGCAAATACTGATCCGATCATGAAAATTGTTTCACTAACAGAAAGCTACGCTATTCAGGAGTGATATGGGCTATATTTTATTGCTATTGAACAAAAATTTCAGTGACAAATAATAGTATATGTAAATCAAGTCGGAGAAATACGAGCGAGATAGGAACTTTATTATATATTTGCATCACAAAAATAATTAACGCCCAACGAAGTGGGCACGGGTCGGTTAGTATTGGATGTTATGAACATTTGTCTGCGACCAAAGTAACGGGCAAGAGTTAGTCTTTTAATATTAAAACTGCAATGCGATTTCTAGTCAACTCCGTTGTACCTATCGAGGAAATTACGAAAGACGCCGCGCCTCTGCCACGCCTCGTAGTGATGTGACCGCGTCCAGTCTTTGTCGATGATTTTTTTTTATCGACAACCTGCTACATGGCAAACTTTCTAATAAATAAAAAAAAAAATAAGTAAATAAATAAACAACTTTGTTTATTTTCTTTTTTTAGTCGATTTAAATGAAAGCCTCTTTTTAGAATAATTTGTAATATAATATTTTTTTAGCCTTGGACATACATCTAATTCTGTTCATAAGCTTTCATTTGATATCCATATTGGGAGGTTGTTACACAAATATATAATACACAATTTTTATTAATAACAATAGTTGATCACTATCATAATATAACGAGTATTCTAAGAACATACACTATCCAGTCAATTTCAACACGTCGTGATTATTCATGTCTAGTATCCCGCCTCGGCTTCGCACGGGTATTTAACAAAAATTTCAAAGTAATTTTTTTCCCTTATTTTTTTGAAAATATAATATAGCCTATTTCACCCACGGATAGTGTAGCTAGCTTCCCAACAGTGAAAGAATTTTTCAAATTGGTTCCATAGTTTCGGAGCCAACAAACAAACAAGTTCAATGCAAACAAACAAACAATCAAATCTTCCCTCTTTATAATATTAGTATAGATTGTATTGGTTAATGAGGCTATAGTTTATAGTATTTTTAAGATCACTGGAATCTACGGAACCTATCTCTGTTAATATCATGAAACCGCCAATATTTCGACGTCGATAAAGACGTCATGGTAGCATAAAGACGTCATAGAATCATCAGTAAAAGTATGTGTATTTCAAATTCGAGTTCAATCGCACTCTAACAGGTTGGTCAAATCCAGCTTGCGATATCTAAAACGAAACATACTTACAAATATTGGAAGTTAAGCAAAGGTTATGAAAAAGTATAAAATGTTACACTTCGAAATATACGCTTCAGTCTGTAACATCCCACTGCTGGGAATAAGCCTCTTTTACCACGTCCAAGAAGGGTCGAAGAACCACCACGCTGTTCCACGGCGAGTTGACCGCCGAAGTATAATCGTGCAATGCACAACGCAATTGAATCTAGAAAAACTACAAGAATTAATGTAATGTAAAGAATTCATTTAACAGGTACACTGTACAAATAGCTATTGCGGCGTACGTATAAACAGCAAAAACTAACAGGATTTAATTTGTTGATCGCTTACAGGAAATGCATTAATTCTACGCATTCAACTATTTCGATGAGTAGACTTTCCACCCTATTTCACCTGTGGTTCTTTGACAATAGGCAGATAGACTTACGATTAGGTTTATCTTTTTTATACGAATATATCTGCAAACAAGCGTACGGCTTATATGATGGCGAGTGGTTACCGTAGCTGATAGACCTGCAACACCAGAAGCATCGCAAGCGCGTTGCCGAACCTACCCTCAATCCCGTCCAGGAGCTCTAACCTATTTCATCACAGGAACATAACTCTGCTTGCTACATTCTTTAGCTGTAATCTTCTCTAAGATCGAGGTACTTCTCTAGTCGGGCTGCTTCAACGATGAACGTTTGTGTATGTAAAATATAAAAAAGAAAATAGTTACGAACAAACAACCAATTCACTCAACACCACCTTTGTATATTAAGCGTTTTTTCGTCCAAAGAATGCTTAATTGCAGTATAATAGAATACGTTAAATAATCGATCGGTTTATGAATTATTTATATCGATACGGGCGCGTCACTAGTTCGTGTACGTTACGTTCGTCAGAGCGTGAAACTGTGTTTCTTAACGCATAAAGATGTTATGTTATTAAATACCATGATATGTCACATTTAAAAGTGTGAAAATCGTGTTGAAAATTATTCGCAAACGAAAAAAAAAACCGACAACTAATACTACGTAGGTTATCTAAAAAACAGTCAAGCAAATAAGCGTTATTAGATATAACTCAAAAAGTACTTATCGCATCTTGATTTAATTTAAATGTGACCACATGACAAGCACCATCTTTCGATCAAAAAACAATCATCGAAATTGGTCCACCCGTTAAGTAGTTATGTGGTAGAGCACTATTGATAACATCCTCCTTTTTTGATGTCGGTTAAAAAAAAATCTGTCTATGCGTTTGACAGTCAAAACAGGATAAAGGTTGAAGAGGAAAATATAACTTAAGGTGGGAGTAAGGATTGACGATCAGTTTTCTGCGTCAGTTTAACTGATCAGTTTTTCGCGCTCTCCAAAATTTGATCGTAAGTGTAGAACCATCGCTCCAGAATTTTAACTGACGACGCGCCACGAAAATCCAACCCGGAGCGCCGCGCCGAACTGCCCGTGTGTGTGTAATCGTCGTTCAAACCAATCGCGTCATTTTGCTCGTAGCGTCGAGTGCACTAGTGTAGTTTTTAAAATGTCAGCGTCGGTGTCCTTTAGACGAGAGTCATAATAACGGAATTTATTGAAACATATTAAAATTCAGAATGTTTGTGGAAAACAGGCGAAAATTATAAAATTTAACAGCATCGACAAAAAGTGTTATTTTACATACCTACTATTTTTATTTTATTTTTATATTTCTAACATATACACACAGTCGTCTCTTCCTACAGTAAGCAATGTAAAGCTTATGCTATAGGTAACTGATATAGATACATTTTTTTTTAATAATTTCATATAAATAATACTTAGAAATAAATAAATACATTTATAATTATTGTCATTAACGACAACGTGCATGATCGACTGACCATTGACATACTTATTACGGATGAGGTACAACTATTAATAAAAACTGTTCATATAGAATTATAGACTATTGTCGACCAGTAAATGGCAACAAACAGTAGCCGCTTTAAGAATTAATGTTTTTTCTTCGGAATCAGAATCCATTTTTTTTTTTGAACAAAAATAGGTAGTACCTACACGTCCTTAAAGCAGCCCGGTCGGTCGTTAACTGAAGAGCCGGAGTGACGCCAGTCAGTGGGGAAATATTTCAACTGCCGCGAAAAACTGATCAGTTAAACTGACGCAAAAACTGATCGTCAATGGCCAGCTTAATGTCTTAAACGTCAGCACGTTCTCAGTCGCGTGATAATTTTTTTTTTAATTTTTTTCTCCGATAGTGTACAATAAAGAGTATTTGTATTTTTATTGTATTGTGATAAAAAAAAAAAAACGTGTGGTGTCGTGGGACACCAGATAGGGACGAAGTGCATTATTATAAAATACTAGCTGACTCGGCAATAGTTGTATTGCCGCTAAATGCTATTTAAAAATTGGGGTTGGTGGTAGAAGGGTGAAAATTTAGGGTTGAATATATTTTTCAACGCCAAATCATAATAAAATAAAAAATAACCAATGTTTTCTAAAAATTTAAAAAATATATATTTAGGGGTGGACTACCCTTAAAATTTAGGGGGATGAAAAATAGATGTTGTTCGATTCTCAGACCTACCCAATATGCACACAAAATTTCTTGTGAATCGGTCAAGCCGTTTCGGAGGACTCGCGACACGAGAATTTTATATCTATAATCTATAATCTATAATATATATAAAAGCGAAAGGTCACTCACTCATCACGAAATCTCCGAAACTATAACACCTACAAACTTGAAATTTAGCAAGTAGGCTCCTTATAGGACGTAGGCATCCGCTAAGAACGGATTTTACGAAAATCGACCCCTAAGGGGGTAAAACGGGGGTTGAGAGTTTGTATGAAAGTCCTATGTTTTTGAAGTAAGAGACTTGAAATTTAAAATGTACGCTCTTTAGATGGTGAGAAGGTGTCCAAATAATGTATCTTTAGACAGCAACTCCCTTTTGGGGTTAAAACGGGGGATGATAGGTTGACTCCCTCATCACGAAATCTCTGGAACTATAACACCTACAAACTTGAAATTTGGCAAGTAGGCTCCTTATAAGACGTAGACATCCGCTAAGAACGGATTTTACGAAAATCGACCCCTAAGGGGGTAAAACGGGGGTTGAAAGTTTGTATGAAAGTCCTATGTTTTTGAAGTAAGAGACTTGAAATTTAAAATGTAAGCTCTTTAGATGGTGAGAAGGTGTCCAAATAATGTATCTTTAGACAGCAACTCCCTTTTGTGGTTAAAACGGGGGATGATAGGTTGACTCCCTCATCACGAAATCTCCGGAACTATAACACCTACAAATTTGAAATTTGGCAGATAGGCTCCTTATAGGGCGTAGACATTTTCTAAGAACGAATTTTACGAAATTTGACCCTTAAAGGGGTAAAACGGGGGTTAAAAGTTTGTATGAAAGTCCTTTGTTTTTAAAGTAAGAGACTTGAAATTTAGAATGTTCGCTCTTTAGATGGTGAGAAGGTGTTCAAATAATGTATCTTTAGAAAGCAACTGCTTTTTCGGGTTAAAACGGGGGATGGTAAGTTGACTCACTCATCACGAAACCTCCGAAACTATAACAGCTACAAAGTTGAAATTTGGCAGGTAGGTTCCTTATAGGACGTAGGCATCCGCTAAGAACTGATTTTACGAAAATCAACCCCTAAGGGGATAAAACGGGGGACGGAAGTTTGTATGAAAGTCTTAAGTTTTTGAAGTAAGAGACTTGAAATTTAAAATATATGCTCTATAGATGGTGAGAAGGTGTCTAAATAATGCATCGTAATCTATATATATAAAAGAGAAAGGTCACTAACTCACTCATCACAAGAACTCAAAATCCATCCAGGTTTGACAAAGATAAAATTTGGCAGGGAGGTAGATTATAGTTAGCAGACGTCCGCTAAGAACGGATTTTACGATATTCCACCGCTAAGGGGGTTTAATTGGGGTTGATAGTTTGTATGAAACATACACAGCCTGAAAATAAAACTAAAAATGTGGTGTATAGAGTGATTTTATAAAAAATAACTTAAATTATACTAAATTGTGCATTTTAAAAACTTACTCAGTTTGATAAGCATTTCAAATGACTGAAATAAAAAAATAATTTGCGTTAAACATCTTAAAAGTAATGCATATCTTTAAACCACGCGGACGTAGTCGCGGGCAACAGTTAGTGTATTATAAAACAAAGTCCCCAAAAGTGTATGTGATCGATTCGCTCAAAATCTACTGAACGGATTTTCATGCGGTTTCACCAATAGCAAGAGGCAGGTTTACGGAACGGCTAAGCCGATTTTGATGAGAGCTTCACTGGAAGTTTGCCGGGAAATCAATCAAATCAATTTAATGGTTTTCTCTATTGCGACCCGTGTTTTTCTTTTGTAAATACTATGAATGTAAATGGTATTATACTCTTATTACTATTCGTGGGATTTTGTCTTGCTTTGTGTTATAATTTTCATCATCGATATCATTTGAGAATAATTTTATATATGTGGTATAAATTATATTTTTATTTTTTGTTCAAATATGAAAACTAAAAACCTATCAGTGTATTATCAGAACGTCCGTGGTTTGCGGACTAAAACAAATGCTTTTTTTCGTAATATAATGCATGTCGACTATGACATTGTTTGTCTAACTGAAACATGGCTTTTATCAGGTATTTATGATCAGGAAATTTTCGACTCTCGTTACACAGTTTATAGATGTGACAGAGATTATGAAACGCGAGGGGATCATCTTGGTGGAGGTGTGCTCATAGCTCTGCGTCGAGAGCTGCAGGTGTATTCGTTTAGTACGGTTTCAATGCCTGGTGCTGCAGCTGAGGCTATCGAATTGTGTGTTGATTTAAAATCTTCAAACAAATCAGAAAGACTCCACATTTTTTGTGGTTATTTTCCTCACTGTCCTCGACACTTTGATAGCTTATTGCATTTCTTTGAGAGTGTATCCGATGTCATTGTTAACAATCCTGATGATGATTTTTTTATCTTGGGTGACTTTAATATTTCTTCAGCACAATGGACTTCCGCCGATCATGCACCCTATATGACAAACTCCACAATAAATGGCGATCATTTAGTACAGGCATTGCAAGGCTTCATTAGTTTTACGGATCTTAGGCAGTATAATCACATATTCAACACAAAGAACCGAATTCTCGATCTCGTTTTTTCAAAAAGGGAGTGTTTAGTTGCTCATTGTAAGGAGCCTTTGATCGACGAGGATCCTCACCACCCGGCTCTGGATGTGATTCTTAAATCATCTTCACCACAGGTGCTTCATTCTGCTCCGCGTGTTGTAAGATTGTTTCACAATGCTGACTATGACGCTATTAACAATGATATTGCTTCTGTGGAATGGCAGATTCTGCTTCAGGGTAAGGATGTTGATGCCGCGGTGGCTACATTTTACGATTTGATTAATAACATTATTTCTAAACACGTCCCAATCAAAATTTTTCGACATGATACTCGCTATCCATCGTGGTTTTCTCGTTCTCTTGTAAAAATAATAAAGGAGAAGTTAAAGTATCACAAGAAATGGAAGATTTACGGTCGTAGATGTGACTATGACACTTTTAGCCTTCTGCGTGATCGTCAAAAGCGAGTCATGCGAGAGTGTTATGATAAATTTATAATCGATGCTGAAAAAAGAATAAAAATCAATAGCAAGTATTTTTGGACGTTCATTAAATCGAAAAAGTACTCCTCCGATCTTCCCGAAACAATGTTTTTCGACGATGAGACTTCTGGCGAGGGTAATAATATTTGTTCATTATTTAATAGCTACTTTCATTCCGTTTTTGAGCCCCCAGTGTGGCAGAGTCCTTCATCCCAGATTACTCCTGTAAGTGGTACAAATACTATTGGCAAAATAGTTTTCAGGATTGACGTATTAGAAAAATATTTGAAATCACTCGATATTTCTAAGGGCTGTGGACCTGATGGTATCCCACCTTCATTTTTGAGAAAGTGTTATAAGTCTCTGGCTTTCCCGTTGACATTCTTATTTAATTTATCTTTGACCGACGGCGTTATGCCTGCTGTATGGAAACAGTGTTACGTTGTTCCTGTCTTTAAGTCAGGCGACAGACATAATATAAAAAATTATAGACCGATTACTAAAATAAGTACTATTCCAAAACTATTTGAGAAATTAATTTATGACATTATATTCCCTGTCTTACGGCCTATTATTATTGATCAGCAGCATGGTTTTGTAAACAAAAGATCCACTGAAACTAACCTTTGTGAATTTGTACATCAGGTATCAGTTGCCTTGGATCAGGGTTATCAGGTTGATGCTGTGTATACGGATTATTCTAAGGCATTTGACAAGATTCCACACTCTATACTTCTTCAGAAGATTCTTGAAATTGGTATACATGGTGACCTTCTGCGATGGTTTGAATCTTATTTGAGGGAGCGCAGTCAGGCCGTTACAGTAAAGGGTTTTTGTTCAACATTTATGCCAGTAACATCTGGTGTTCCCCAAGGCTCTCATCTCGGCCCGCTTCTTTTTAATTTATTTATAAATGACGTAGGTTCTATCCTCAAATATTCTGACTTACTGATATATGCTGATGATATGAAAATATATAAGAAAATTAAAACATCTCTTGATTGTCAATTATTACAAATCGATCTGAACGAATTAAGTATTTATTGTACAAACAATCACCTGACTCTGAATCCCAAAAAGTGTAGCATTATCTCTTTTTCTAGAAGGACTGAGTCTTTGAAATATGATTATTTTTTAAACAATGTTATGCTTAACAGGGTATCTGAAGTGAGAGACTTGGGCGTTCTTCTTGACTGCAAACTATCCTTTAATTCTCACATCGAGCATATAACTACAAAGGCGTACCGAATGCTTGGCTTTGTATTTCGATGTGGTAGAGATTTTAGGTATAGATCTACTCTATTATTATTGTACAACTCATATGTTAGATCAATATTAGAGTATGCATCGACAGTCTGGAACCCTCAATACAAAACTTATATTGAAGCTATAGAAAAAATTCAAAGAAAATTTGAAAGGCACTTTAATTTTAAAGCTTTAAGTCGCAATGATGTTACCGCACCGTTACCCCTCCCATCGTTGCTTGATCGGCGCTTAGAGAGAGACCAAGTCTTTTTGTATAAGATACTGAAATCTCATATTGATTCGCCTTTTTTGTTACAAAATATTAATTTGAGATGCCCTCGGACGAGTTCGCGTTCAAAAAAGTTATTTTCTGTCCCTGTAACCAGGACCAAATATGCTGGAAACATCTTTGTTCTCAGGTCCTGTAAAAACTATAACGACTTATTTAACTCTATTGACATTTTTAATTGTACCCTAACCTCATTTAAGCAGCACGTTAGGGACGTAATAAGTAAAAATAATAATAATGTATTTCTTTGATTAAAAAAAAAAATTATAATGTATTTCTTGATATAATAATGTATCCCTTTAATTTATTACAGTAATTTTTGTATTAATCTTAATTTTAATTCTAATCTTTGACTTATTTTTAGATTATAATCCTTTCATTTGACATAATTGACACGCTCGACTCTTTTTGTGACTTTTTTTTATAAATCACATAAATTTTTATATCTAAGCGATTTTTTGTCTTTTTTGATAGTTAATTTAATTTATATTATGTTAATTGATTTAAAATTACGACTTTTGACAAATGACATGTCTGTATATTATTGTTAGTGGAAACTTTAGTGATTAATGTGTTTTTGTAAGAAAATTAATTGTATGTGATTTTTATATTGTATGTTTCCCAAATAAATAAATAAAATAAAATAAAACTTTGTGACACACTAATTTCAATGCGGGCGAATCCGCGGGCACAGCTAGTATTATATATATTCTTTATTGCACTAAGTAAATTTTACAATAGTCATAATAATAAAGGAAGTTGGCAAGGGCGAACTTATCTCTAAAAGAGATCTCTTCCAGTCAACCCATGGCAGTGAGTTATAATGTGAAACGCGGGGCAAAGTAGTGCAGGAATAGAGTAATAATAATAATAATAATAAAACATATAAAATGCATACACCACACATACATAAACATATATAAACATACACAGATACATCTAAATTTATACATACATACATACATACATATATATATACATACATACATCTACATACATATATACATAAAACATAAATATAATACATATATACATCTCATACATCTGTAGTGATTTTGGAAAGCAGATAGTTCTTAAGATTGTTTTTAAAAGTGGACAGCGATGAGCTTTCTTGGATGAATTTTGGGAGATTATTCCAAAGTTTAGCGGCGTATACAGAAAATGAATTTAATCGGAAGTTGGTGTTATGCCTAGGAACTTCAAGCATTGTTGTTATGCAAGAACGTCTAGAGCGGGTGGGGGTAGGAAGCAATTTGAAACGGGATCGAAGGTAAGGAGGAGATTTTTGATCATGGAGTATGTTATAAAGGAAAGAAAGGATGTGCATATCACGGCGAAGGTGGATAGGGAGCCACTTAAGTTTAGTACGAAAGTGGGAGATACGATCATATTTGCGTAAACCAAAAATAAAGCGTATAGCAAGATTTTGTAGACGCTCCAATTTACCAAGTAGCTCCTGTGTCACATCTAAATACAACACATCTGCATAGTCGAGAATGGGTAAAAGAAGGGATTGCGCAAGCAAAATTTTGGTTTTAAATGGTAAAAAGAATTGGAGACGCTTCAGAGAGTGAAAGGTATGGTGCATTTTTCTGCTGACCTCGCTGACATGAGCTATCCAAGATAAGTTTTTGTCTATAACCAAGCCCAAGTTCCTAACTTTTTCACAGTAAGGGATAGGTGTGCCACGGTACAAAATAGGAGGAATAGCACTCCAATCGATTCGGTTTCTTAAGCGACTGCTACCGACAATTATTGCTTGCGATTTAGTTGGATTAATAAGAAGACCGAACGATTTAGCCCACAGGTCAATAGCTGAAAGGTCTTCGTTTAGAGTTTTAATAGACTCATGCAGCTCGGTCAGCTCAAAATGACGATATATTTGCAAATCATCCGCATACAGGTGGTAGGGAGAAGAAATAGCACGAGAGATATTATTAATAAATACAGAGAATAATAAGGGAGACAGTACGCCGCCTTGTGGGACACCAGCGGTGAGATCCAACCAGTCAGACGAGTTATCATCGGACGTTACTCTCTGCTGGCGTCCAGAAAGATAAGAATGAAACCAGTCAAGGACAGCAGGTGAAAAGTTAACTGCACGGAGTGAGCCAAGAAGTATGTCATAGTCAACACAGTTGAAGGCACTACTGAAGTCCAACAAGACCATTGCAGTGAGCTTGGTGTTATCCATAGCCCAACGAATATCCTCCGTGACATTCAACAGTGCTCCAACAGTGCTGTGGGACGGACGGAAGCCAGACTGGTAAGGACATAAGAGAGAGTTGGAATTAAGGAAAGAATAAAGTTGATTGTGTACTATAGACTCAAGGACTTTGGATAATATTGGGAGGATGGAAATTGGACGATATTGAGCGGGGCCGGAGGGGTTAGCGGTCTTAGGAAGTGGAATAACAATTGCTTTCTTCCACAATGTTGGGAAGACACTGCATGACAGTGAGAAATTGATAATGTGAGTGATCACAGATGCAATGTCGTCCAACACCGGAAGAACCATCTCCAAATAAAGATTGTCACTACCTATGGCCTTCGTGGAAATGGAACGGACATACTTCTTTACTTCTTCCGCCGAAACTGGTTTGAAGGAAAACAGAGCCACGTCGGGGAGAACAACATCACCCAAGAGAGACAAAGTAGAGTTCTTGACGCTGGAGTCTAATGTTATAGGTGGAGTAACGAAGTGTGAATTTAACAAGTCTAGATCCATTGTGCTCTGGGAATCTTCAGTGGGTTTGCCCACCCCTAGTGACCGCAGGAATCTCCAAACTTGCGTTTGGCTAAGATTCAGAAGTGTGTTGTGAATATAGCGACGTTTAGTATCCCTACACAGTCTGTTGCAGAGGTTCCGCAAAGTTTTGTATTTGCTTAAGTTTTCCGGCGTCGGAAATTTTTTATTAATAGACTTAGCTCTGTCTCGCTTAGACATGGTCTTTTTTATTGCAGGAGTTAGCCAGGGAGCTGGAGCCTGTTTCATCCTTACTGGTCTTACAGGTGCATGTGTGTCATACAACTTGATCAGTTCAGTAGTCAATGATTGAACCATATAATTAATGTCATCTGCAGCAAACACCGAAGACCAGTCGATTTTCTTCACATCTTCTCTTAATCGTTCCAAATCCATTTGTTTAAAATTGCGCTGAAGGAAAATTTTGCCTCTAATTTTAGGAGGGCGTACTTTGTACGTTAGATAGATTAGGTCGTGGTAAGAAAAGGGGGACGTCATTTGCCCATGAGAAAGAACAAGGTTAGGACTGGAGACAAAGGCTAAGTCGATAAGAGATGGTCTGGAGTTAGGAAAGTAGTGAGTAGGATCAGACATCGGCAAAACGCACAGACCGACGGAAGAGGTTAGCGTATATAAATTTTGCGCTCTAGTGTCATTCTTTAACAGGCAGGTGTTAAGATCACCCATGCAGATAACGTGTTCATAATTAGGCATCAAGTTTACAAGAATATCTTCCAGGGTTGCAAAATAATTTAATTTGTCATTTGGACTGTAAGCAACACCAATAAGAATCTTTTGACGCCTAATTACAACTTCCAAGAAAAGGTATTCCAGAGCACCTAACGAATTTGAGGAAGAGCAACAAACAGCAGTGGCAGGGATGCCACCGCGAAGATAAATACCAACGCCACCGCCACCTCGTTCCGTGCGATCATTACGAAATAACCGATACCCGGGGAGAGAACAACTAGTGGATGGAATGGAAGGCTTAAGCCAGGTTTCGGATATAAGGATGCAATCGACTATGGCAGTGCTAAAAGATGCGAGGAGGTCAGAGTAGTGAGCAAGTATACTTTGCGCGTTGATGTGGACCAGAGAAAGGAAACTATGGTCATTGCTGCAGATTTGCGATAATTTATCCGCAATTGTTACCGAGTCTGAAAGTGAAGTATAGCTGCTGTGTCCAGTACTTTCGAGTTCATCAGAAGAACATGTAAAATAATCATCTTCTATCATATTTTACCATAAAATACATACACACATATATATACAATAAAGATAAAGTAAAACGAATAAATACTAAAAAATAAATTGAATAAAAAGATAAAATAAACAAAAATAAAGAAAAAAGTATACAAATACAATAAAATAATATGCTGATATAAAAAAAAATAATAATAATGTAGCACGAAAACAAAAACAACAAAAAAAAGTAAATACTAAAACGGAAGAAAAAATATTCACTCTCGCCCATAAGTTGACTAAAGTATATATAAAAAAAAAACATGTACATGAAAAATAGGTAAAAAAAAGGAGTAAACACAAAGTAAACAATGGCAACAGTTCATAAAGTTCTAAGTGCAGTACTCGTACGCGACTTAAGATTAAACATCAATTATTTCTCAATACAAGAGTACAATTCACTTATATGAGAAACTACAAACACTAGAATTAAACAAAAATATGAGTATATAATTTATGTTGGGTACATCTCAATATAATATGTAAACAATTCATAGTCGAGACAAGAAATTAATAATATGTAGGGTAAAATATATTCTCAAGTTAACAGAAATATGCGCAACTGGAGTGTCATTGTTAAGGAGTTATATTATGTTTCATTATATCACAAAAAAAATATTATAATAGGAGTCTATTCATATTTAATTATTTAGTTAATTTATAAAAGTGAAAAACGTTGTCATTCACTGTTTTGCTTGACCGTGTGTATATAATTTTAGCATATATTTTTTTTATTATTATTCGTAAATAAAGTTACTAGATTATTAATTAGTTATGAAATAAAGTAAAATAAATAAATATCTTTAACTAACTTAAGAAAAAAAGAAAAAATATGACATTCTCGCCATGGTTGATTAAAACTGCCCATAAAATTAAAGAACAAGTAATAAATACACAAAGAAATAACTGAATAAAAAAAAAATACCACTGTTTACCAGTTCACTACAGGAGTGTTCGAACGTAACATATTTTATGCAACAAAAGTAAAAAAAAAAAAAAAAACAAATAATGGCAGTGACGTCAGACAAAATAAATAAATATGAAGGTAGAAATAAAAATGAGTTAATGTAATATGTTACGCACATTAAAGAGACAAAAAAAAGTGAAGGTAGTAAAAAAAAAATGGGATGTGTATACCCACACAGGACACAATTATGAGAAAATGACATGTAATATAAATTAAATTAACCAACTGGATAAAATCAAAGTAAACAAAACACTTATTTGTCCTTTGTTTGCGAAATGGAGCATTTAGGGTGCTGCGATGCTAGTTTTTTCAGTTCTGATGACGATGCAACCTTGGCTCTAGACTTGTCAGGTAAAAGAACAACTATGATACCATCAGCAGACCAGCAGTTTCTCATACCAAAGTGGCTGCGCGCCGATGCAAAGATATCCTGGCGGGTCTTGGTTAGGAATTCCGTAAGGGTTAATTTCGTGCCTTTTAACAGGGTTTTTGCTTTCCAAACTGTGGTTCGAAGTTGTACTGAAGCAAAGCGTATCAAAATTGGACGTGAATTTTCTTTCTTGGTGCCTAGCCGGTGGCAGGCTTCAAGTGAATCCGAGTTCAAGCCCGTTAACTTCATGTTGTCAGTTAGCACCGAGAGGGTCTTTTTCACAACATCCTCATTGGACTCCTCTTTAACTCCATGTAAAAGAAGTACCTTTCTACGTGAGTGCGTCTCCAGGCGGTCCAATCCGAGGACTACAATTTCAATCTGGGATTTTAGCAGATTAAGAGTTTTCCACACAAAGTTTTTAAATGTGTAATACTCCGCTGCCAGAGCCTTTAAAGTGGGGTTGGTTGGTGTAGTGCCAGCTGCAGATAGGTTCTTTTCGAACTCGTCCATCCTGCTACTGAGCACAGTAGAGAGCTCTTCCATATTCTTGAAAAGCTGATCAACTTTGGTGTCCATAGTGATAGTAAAATGAGTAAGGAAGTGAGGTGATAGTCAACTAAGACGAGATACACTAGTTATAGCATAAATAAACTGTAACTACTTTTAAAAATAATAAATATTGTGGAGCAGCAACAAAACGCGTCTTAACAGTTTCGAGTCTACCCGCCGATATTAGATTAATTTCAAGTTCTATTCGGGGTATACATATTTTATTACGATTTTATTATCGATAACAATCATAAAAAAACTACTTTACAAAATTATCTTAACACCTTTATTTTATTTACAACGATTTATAAAGATATAGCAAACTGCAATAATAATAACAGTCATCACGCAGACTATACATTAGACACTGTATAGCCACCATACATGGACTATACATAAAAATCTTACGCTTTTATTAAACGTTACGAACGTTTTTTGCCGGCTACCCCGCCGCACCGCTCCATAAGGAAACTACAAAAATATATTCATTATTACAGCCTATACAGTCCACTGCTGGACATAGGCCTCTACAAGTTTACGCCAAAAATAACGTGAACTCATGTGTGTTGCCCATAGTCACCACGCTGGGCAGGCGGGTTGGTGACCGCAGAGCTAGCTTTGTCGCACCGAAGACGCTGCTGTCCGTCTTCGCCCTGCGTATTTCAAAGCCAGTAGTTGCATGGTTATCCCGCTACCAGTCGGCTTTCGCCGTCGTCTTTAATTCGCTCAATTTAAATTATTGAGGTCAGGTGCAGGGAATGCTTTGCTCGAAATCTGGAGCTGCCCGTCCGAGTCAGACTTACAGAAGATCACAGCTAAATAACACTGCTCTCAATTTTGTGTTCCTGTGTGAGTAATGTGGAGAGCTTCTAGGGTTGAGCTGTATTGATAGTTATGTTTAATTTGTCCTTAAAAAAAATTATTAAGTAGGAGAAGGATCAGAGCTCAATCCACCACACTGCTCTAATGCGAGTTGGCGGATATATTTCCTACTGTGAGTAATGATCGCTATCAGGTGTACATGATAACAACCGGGACCGATGGCTTATCGTGCTCTCCGAGGTACGGTGGGGAGACACACAAGAACTGCACAAATACCCAGATAAAAATATTCGATAAATACATATAGAAATAACACATATAGCCAGATTCAGGTGGGAATGGAACCCACAACGCCCGGAGCAGAAAGTAGGGTCACTACAAACTGTGTGTGTCGGGCTCAATAACAAGAACATTTACAGTTAACGATTTAATACCTACCCAGCGTCAGAGTCATGGCGGGATATCAATAAAAACATCGCAGTAATAACAGCGGGCGTGGCGCCAGCGCACGATTGAATAGTTTACGCAATGCACGAATCGTCTTCAGTGTGTGGGATGAGTGATAGCGGGCTTACGGGAGGAGCGGAAAGCGATTTCTGTCGCTAATGTTTAAGATATATAAAAAATTATTCACAACATATTTTATTCCATATTATTCGGATCAAAATTATATTAATGATAAAGATGTGAGGATTTCGTGGCGCTGTATTTCATGCAGAATTTTACTTATTATACCCTCAACTGAGTAACGATCGCTATCAGGTATTTATGATAACAATCAGGACCGACTTAACGTGCTCTCCAAGGTACTGTAGGAAACCCACAAAAACAGACATCCAAACCGGAAAGAAATACTTGTACAAATATAAATATCCATCCCGAGCAGGATCCGAACCCGCAAACCTTCGGTGATTTAGGCGACTACTCGCACCACTACACCAGAACGGTTGTTAATTATTGTAACCAGCCAGTCGATTATTAAATTTTAATAAATGATTGTCAATAGGTTTAAATTTGTACGATTTTATTTTTGTGTTACTACCCACACATTAGGAAATTCTAAACATTTTTTATAATATCATATCGCTTAGACCGATTATAAAATCGTCATATCAAAAATTACGATCTAGCGGGTACATCGTTCCATGGCTTAATTGGCTAGAGCACCGACACGGTCAGTCGGAGATGCAGATTCGATCCCTGCCTGAACGGTCGATTTTTGATATGATACTAGCTGACGCAAACGTTGTTTTGCCATAACACAAAATTTCAGATATTTTTCTCAATTTGATCGCAGCACCAACGGTCGGGACAAACTGAAATTAAAATAGAATAATATTTAATATTTGATGCTGCGATGGTAGCGCAGTCTACCGGATCCAATGTAAAACATTCCAAAATTAACAACTACTTATAAATGAAAAATTAGTTAAATAAACATTTTCCAGTGGACCAAATTGTGAATCTAAACCATTCTCGAACCCCCTTGAACTCACACAAAAAATTTCATAAAAATCGGTCCAGCCGTCTAGGAGGAGTTCAGTGACAAACACACGCACACAAGATATATATATATATATATATATATATATATATATATATATATATATATATATATATAAAGATTATAAAAAAAAGGTTTAAGTTTGTAATATATATTATCACACCTAGAATCAGGGCGGGAATAGCATTCACAACACCTGAAGCAGAAAGCAAGATCACTGCCAATTACGCCAAACTAATCAAACATCAAAGTTTAACAAGTTTTCTTTCACCATTAGACGTTCGAGTATCAAGGTTGAGTTCCGATTTATAATATTAAGCTTAATTAAAGCGCTATTTTCGAATGTGATGCTTGTTACGTAAAACACGACTCGCCTTCAAGTATACGTATCGTGCCAGTGATAGCGGGTTCATAAGCGAAGCGGGAATAATTATAGGCGTGAGAGGGGTTTATTTTTTATTTTATGTTACTATATATTGTTCTAGTTAGGCGATATAAAATTAGCTTATGTTTCTGTAATTTCTAGTATACTAAAGGATTTTGATATAGGCTTACAAGTTATTACAATGAGTGATCTTGTGAAGACCGCATTTACGCTCACTTAAATTTTTGGAATGAAGTTCTTTATGGAGCGTTGCAGACCGTACCCTAGCCGGCAAAAAACGTCCCTAACGTTAAATAATATGTAAGATTTTTTTAAAGTCTATGGGTGGATGAATGTCTGATGTTTAGTCTACGTGATGACTATTATTATTATTGCACTTTACTCTTATTATTGTATCATTCGATAATTGTTATAAGTATATGTGTTAAGATAATTTTGTAAAGTAGTCTGGTTTTTATTTTTATTGATAAAAAATCATAGAAAAAAAACGTATACCCGAATAATTATTTCCTTTATAGCTCGAATTGAACTGTAAATTAATATTTTACAATAAACAACTTCGTTCCTATCTGGTGTCCCACGACACAACAGGGTTTTATATTAATCACGCAACTACTTTTAGAGTTATATCTAATAATGCGTATTCACTTGACTATTTTTTCGTCGACCTACGTTGTATTAAACCGCATAACTTTTCACTGGGTTTATCGATTTTGATGATTCTTACTTTAATTGATAGCTAATGATTGTCATTTAGTCTCTGTCTTTGATAGCGCGTATTACTTATCGATGTAATTGAAGTCGTTTTTTAACCGACTTCCAAAAAAGGAGGAGGTTCTCAATTCGACTGTATTTTTTTTTTAATGTATGTTACATCAGAACTTTTGACTCGGTGGAGCGATTTCGACAAATTTTCTTTTAATCGAAAGGTGGTGTGTGCCAATTGGTTCCATTTAAATTTATTTGAGATCTAACAACTACTTTTCTAATAATGCGTTTTTACTTGACGCTTTTTTCGTCGACCTACGTTGTATTATACCGCATAATTTTCTACTGGATGTACCGATTTTGATAATTCTTTTTTTGTTGAAAAGAAAATATCCCTAGTTTAGTACCATGATAAGGAAACCAGGATCTGATGATGGGATTCCAGAGAAATCGAGCGATACTCTTGAAAATCCGCAATAACTTTTTACTGGGTGTACCGATTTTAATAATTTTTAATTTAATCGAAAGCTGATGTTTGTCATGTGGTCACATATAAATTTTATTGAGATCTGATAACTACTTTTTGAGTAATCTTTGATAACGCGTAGTTACTTGACTTTTTTTTCGTCGATCTTACGTTGTATGTTGTCGTCGATGTAATTGAAGTCGGTTATTTTTTTCGTTTGCGAGCAAACACAATTATACGAGTATAATAAGGAACTTCGCTTCTATCTGGTGTCCCACGAGACCACAGGGTTTTTTGAATTGTATTTATCTTTCACATTCTTTTAAAATGTGTAGAAAAGACCTTTATCCATCTGTTTAATTCGAGAAAATCATTTTATATTTACTTTTGTATATTAACAATTAATCGCGAAGTGTTTGATTGAAAAAACCGCAATTTAAACCAAAATTTTACCAGACCACCTATATCATCATATTCGCAATACAACAACACTCGTTTTGATGTAACTCGTACTAGCAGCAAAAGTATAGGAACAAGTAGGCTTACAACTAATCAGACCGACATCATAATACAAGTATTTTTTAAAGATTAGGACAATAATTTAGAAATACTTGCAAAAGCTTTATAAATAGTAAACTTATTTGCCCTTCACTGTAACATTTTAACCTCGGGCGTGGCGTCTTTGCACGAGCGGCTTACGTGCATGAGCATCTCCGAAACGTGTGGGTTATGATTATGAGCGTTTTAATTGATTTTATTAAGGTCTTTGAGGTTATTACGTTTATTTATTTTTTTTTGATATGTTTTACTCTTGTTTTCGAGATACCACTTTATTTTAAAAACTTTATGCCATATCAAATAAAATATAGGCTTAATTTTAAATAATTATTCAATCTGTCTCTGCGGTCACCAACCCGCCTGCTCAGCGTGGTGACTATGGGCAAAACACATGAGTTCACACCGTTTTTTGGCGCGAACTTGTGGATGCCTAGGTCCAGTAGTGGACTGCGAAAGGCTGCTGTGGTCATGATGATGTGATGAATCTGTCTCTGAGTTTGCTTACTTATAGATTTAATTTTGACGTAAGCTCTATACAAATTATATTTTATTTTTTACTTTTTGATTATGTCAGTTTGCTTAAAGGTAATATTAGTTAATTTACTTAAGTTTTCTTGTGTAAAGTTTGTGTAAAGTGTGTTCATTGTGGCACAGGCCTTGCCTATCACAGGAACCAGGGAACTCATTATTGTATATGTAAATATATGTAAAAAATTTTGACTAACCCGTTGGCGCAGTTTGTAGTGACCCTGCTTTCTGCTCCGAGGGTTGTGGGTTCGATTCCCACCCCGAGTCTGGGTGTAATATAAATATTTATTTATATATTTATATATGTTTATTTATAAGTATGTTTATCGAAAAAAAAATATGTAGCTATATACCAGTCGGCTGTAACCTATAACACAAGCTTTAAGCTGCTTACTTTAGGAACAGACGACCGTGTGTGTATTGTGTATAAAAAAAAAAAAAATATGTTTATGAATGCATTGCATTATTATTATTATTATTAAAATTGTGTCAAAAATCTATCGCTAATTGGGAAAAACTAGTTGTTGCTAGATTATTGAAACCGGTCGTAAAAGACATGGATTCTAAAAGTAAAATCGAGGCTAAATCAGGGCAAAGAATAAATAAGAATAAGAAAAAAAAATAAGGAGGAGAAAGGGATGAGGCCAAAATAAATCAAGGCAAAAATATTCCAGACTGAAACTACTGAGTTTGAGAGACTAGAAACACTAATATTATTTCTTGGTAAAAAAAATCATAAACGTTGGTTAAACATTATTAGGGATTTCATTTTAGACTGTTAGGGATTCAGTTCGGTTTCTTATCTAGAGAAATGTATCTTCTTGAAGATGTTCTTGTTATTGGTCCAGCTGTGAGACGTGTGAAGCCATTGCAGTTCATTTACAACACGTAACATCTCTATCTCTGTTTGTTTACAATACCACCTGTATCGTATTTTTGAAGTTATACTTCTTTTGGCGTGTTACGGAAAAATTGATGAGAGTAAATTTTTACGATGCGCGCGCACACCGTCACAAAAAACTGACACCTTGAAGTTATCTAGCCAATGAAGTATAACTTCTTACGTGCGTACATAAGTACACACACACACACACTTTTTTTTGTTATATTATTGTTTATTTCAAGATTTGTTTTTTCCCAAGCAATTTTATCTCTCTGTAGTTCATTGTAGTTATACGTATTGCAAAGGCGATTCAATAGTTGCAGATATTAGCCTCCACAAACTTAACAATTATTTTTTAAGCTTTACCTCATTTTTCTTATATTGTTAGGTAAAACATCTTTAGAAACAACAATCACATACTTTTTATGTTTCGTTACGAACACGTGTACAAATTATGCTATATATATATTAAAAGTAAAACCGGGCTGTAGAGCTAGTCGCCTAGTAACGAAGCACGTTAAGTCCGGACGTGGTGCGCTCACACGACTGACTTACGTAACAGTGTAAGAGCTTCTTCGAAGTCATAAGGTGTGGTGCGAGTGTTAGCTGGTCGATTTTTGTATTATTAACTAAATAGATTCGCGCGATAAAATTTTCTTATTTTTTGGACTAAATAGTGTGTATATATTTATGTTATATATTCAGGCATTGCCAGCACGAATCCATTACTAAGCTGTAGTGTCAGTTGTAGCGTTTATATATATCACGAGATATTTATCGTGTTTATCGTCAGTCATTTTGATTTCGCAAAATAGCGTAGGGTCCGCTTGATGTTAGTTTAACTGAGGTAGGGCACAGCAGGAAATATCCTGCTCAAAATCCGGTGCAGCTCGACTGGTGTAGTACCTCGACCTTACCGAAGATCACAGCTAAATATTACTGCTTTCAAGCGGTGTTGTGTTCCTGTTGGTGAGTAAGGTGACCAGAGCTCCTGGATAGTTGGGGATAGGATCGGAAACGTGTTTGCGATGCTTCTAGTGTTGCAGACGTCTATAAGCTACGATAATCACTTACTGTCAGGTGAGCTGTACGCTTGTTTGCCGACCTAGTTACATACAAAAAAGTTACAGTTTGCTTGGTTGGTTATTCTAGCGACGAAATTAAATATTTTTCCAACGGATGTGTAGTAATCGCTTTGATTTAAGTTTTGCATATCGGTCCACCAGCGGTTCGTTAAAATTCCACACTTGAATACTTCTTACAACTAAACACGTTGAACGTAAATCTTCATCGCGAAACGATCTTTATTTAGAAAACGGCATTTTCTACAATTAGAATTTAATTTATATTTCCTAATATTATTGAACCGAACTTAGCTATTTAAATTAGTCTTTTAGCGCCCCACAATTGGGCAAAAGTCTCTTTTCTATGTAGCAGAAGAACTTTAATTTTTTTTTTACAAGTAGGTCGGCAAACAAGTGCAAGGCTCACCTGATGGTAAGCGATTACCGTAGCCTCTAGTCGCAATCCCAGAATCATCTCAAGCTCGTTGCCAACCATATCCATTCCCCCCAGAAGGAAAGGCGAAGGTTTAAAAGAGTAGTTTTTGCCGATATTTCTCTGCAGAATCTACATTCCGAATCGGTTGTAGTTTCACTTTTAACTGTAATCAATTTACTTATTAAAACAAATAAGATTTTGATTTGTAAAGTGACAATTCAAAAGTGCTTTGGAAGTCTAGTTTGGGAAAAAACACAATTTTTTTTAATTGATAATCAAAAAAGTGTAAATAAGGTAATCCTAGTCATAGATGAAACCTGCCCGGCCGGCGCTAGACTTAGCCATTAATTATTTAAATAGTACTACTAAATTAAATAGTATATGAATAATTTACAATAATCTAATGATATATAATTGCGCTGTAAATGTTTTATAATTACGCTTTATTGAGTCTAATTCAGGTCTCATAAGAGACGGTAAGTGGTATCAGAGGCGTGGTACACGACTGGCCTTTGCGCAACGCACGAGTCTTCTTGACCTATTGACGTAGGGTGGGAGTGATAGCGGTTTTATAAGTGGAGCGATTTTCGAATTCCAAATTCAAACTATTTAGGACATTTATAAAGAAAATAAAAATAATCAAGTTGCATTATTTGGAAGGTGACGTTATTGCTGACAAAGCAATCAATTCTAGGCATACTTTGGTCAGCAGATTAGCGTAATTTAAAGGTTTACAATACAAAAATGTCTTTAAAATTTGCTACTCCCTATCAACAGTAACTACGATACTAAAACTGACTTTTGACTGATAAGGAAGCAGTCCTAATTTTCGACTTATGACAAACATTTTATTAGGCCATACAGATGTTTGTTGTGGTCTGGGCCTTTGTGTGTGTTGTGCGGGCACAGATTTTCCCACTAGGGGATTTTACGTTTACGATTGAGCCTGTAACATCCCACTGCTGGGCATAGACTTATTTTGCTATGTAGGAGAAGGATCGGAGCTTAACCCATTTTCGGCATTTGAGACCGAGGTATTAATTGACACATACGATCTGCTTGATTGGTAAGCGTTTACTACCTTTAGGACCTTTCATTGTAGACCCTACTGCCGACCCTCGCCAGGAGCTCTCTTACTCACAGGAAAACCTACTTGAGAGTAGTGATATTTAGCTGTGATCTTCTCTAGGGCTGATGAACCTCCCCACTTCGGAAGCTACGGATTTTGAGCAAGATATTTCCTCCTGCGTCTTACTTAAATAAAGGAATATTCACTTCAGTCTATCGCAGTCCACTGCTGGACATAGGCCTCCACAAGTTCGACCCAAAAATGGCGTGAACTCATGTTTTTTGCCCATAGTCACAACGCTGGGCAGGCGGATTGGTGATCGCTGGTCTGGGTTTATCGCCCCGAAGACGCTGTCCATAGTCAAAAGGAGTATTCAGCTACTATAAATCCTTTATATATATTTTGCTTTTAACAATTTAACTTTACATAAATAGTGTTTGTGATGTTTATCTATTCATTAATTTATTTGAATAATGAATAAAATCTAATTAGTTCCTAAATGTATCTAATTGCGTTCATTAGTAATTACAATATTCAAAGAGGATGAATATGTTCTGGCTTGGATATTTTATTCCGTTGTGTATTCGAAAGTTTATGATTTATCAGTTTTGATTAACTTTTAAATTATGCGGAATTTTTAAGTACTAGCTACTGGATAAGTTGTCACGGCTTTGAAGCCAGCTCATGAGTATATTTGATGATTATGCCATACAGATGTTTAATAAATGTTGGCACTTTTGTGTTTAATAATAATAATAGTATTCTTTATTGCACACCATTAAAAGATACAAACAAAATTAGTACTGGAAAATCTCTGGACTCTTGGGAATCCTATGTAAGCTTATTTTAAGGAAACTACGTTCATTCGTTTGTAGCTTTAATCAGAGACTGGCTTACACAAGAAGATTTGTCTTACCCTCAAAATGACTAATTAATTAAATATAATATACATACTACATAACAAGTATAATTAGAGGAAGATGTACAAAGGCGGTCTTATCGCTAAGAGAGCAATTTCTCCAAGACAACCTTTGGGTATAGGACAGGGCATAGAAAAGCGATTAGGAATTGTACGAATAATTGTTATATTTATTACTAGAATAGACTTAATAACCAATTAAAAAATAAATGTTTTAAATATATACACACGATCGTCTGTTACTAAGATAATCTTAATTAACTTAATGATTTTGTTTTAAGTTATTACTTAAGGAAGAGACTGATAAGGAAATATCTTTTTTTTTTCTACAAACGATACTCTTTATTGTACATCATTAAAAGAAACGACAAAATAATAACATAAAATGAAAGATGTACAAAGACGGTCTTATCGCTGTAAGAGGGATCTCTTCCAGACAACTTTATAGGACGCGACACGAAACAGAAACGGCAGTTAGTAAGAAAACAAATAATTGGAATATTTTAATAAAGTGCATATAGATAATATATAATAATAAACATACTATAGACATAATACTAGATGTTTTTTTTATATCACTTGGTCGGCAAACAAGCGTACGGCTCACCTGATGGTAAGAGATTATCGTAGCTTATAGACGCTTGCAACACTAGCAGCATCACAAGCGCGTTGCCGAACCAACCCCCCCCCCCCCCCAGGAGCTCTGGTCACCTTATACTCACCAACAGGAACACAATACTGCTTGAAAACAGTATTATTTAGCTGTGATCTTCCGTAAGGTCGAGGTACTACCCCAGTCGGGCTGCTCCATATTTTGAGCAGGAAATTCCTGCTTGCCCTACCTCAGTTAAATATAGAATGTAATAATTAAAAAAATAGGTAAAAAAACTTTTTAAGTTAAACGGTTTTATGTTAAACATACATTGCAATGTTTAAGATAAATGTACTAAAAACCAAAAAATAATAAAATAGATACAGTCGTGGGAATTATAAACATATGCATAGACTAGACTAAAATAAAACCGTGGGGCACGTCAATTGTCTACAATCGTTGATTAAAATGTTTGTTTTGTAATGTTACACTATAATTAGGCAGTTGTTCAACCGACAACGATGGACGTGTGATAAGTAGGGCTAGAATGTGGAAACAAGCTAGCAAGCTCGATTATAAGCGAGTTTTAGGGTTTCATAGTGGTGAGCGAGTAGTACTTTTATCATATGTTTGTCGATTAAAGACAAACTACGAGCAGTGAAACGATTCCTCACCAGCCAGCAGTGTGAATGTCCAACGATAAACTAGTTGAAACATCTCTTTTATTTACATGGAGTGTATAACTATTGGAATTTCCATGAGCAAGAAAATAGTAAGTAATTTCCTCACCGTCTGCGGGCACATTGCCTATTTTAACGACGAATTAAACGATTCTTCTATCGCACATTAAGTCGATAATTTGTAGACAATTGACGTGCCCCACGGTTTTATTTTAGTCTAGTCTATGCATATGTTTATAATTCCCACGACTGTATCTATTTTATTATTTTTTGGTTTTTAGTACATTTATCTTAAACATTGCAATGTATGTTTAACATAAAACCGTTTAACTTAAAAAGTTTTTTTACCTATTTTTATTTTCTAGTTTTTAGTTTTTATTTCGCATTCTGTTTAATTCATTTAGTGCTTCATTATTGCAAGGCCCATCTTAAATATTGAGGTTGTATAGTGCACTGTATTCTTCTTGTCAAGCCCTTTTATTTGATACCCATATTGGTGGGATTGATAAAAAATTGTTATCAGACATTTGGTAGCGGCGGCCAGCTTAGATTTCAATTTTGCATAGTAAATTGTATTCTACTTGTTGAGACCTTTCATTTGATACCCATGTTGATGGGATTGATAAAACCTAAGTTATCCGCCATTTTGTAGAGGCCGCCATCTTGGATTTTAATTTTATATAGTACATTGATTATACTGGTTGAGCACTTTCATTTGATACCCATATTGATGGGATCGATAAAACCTACGTTATCCGCCATTTTGTAGCGGCCGCCATCTTGTATTTCAATTTTTTATAGTATATTGTATTCTGCTTGTTGAGCCCTTTCATTTGATACCCATATTGATGGGATTGATAAAACCTACGTTATCCGCCATTTTGTAGCGGCCGCCATCTTGGATTTCAATTTTTTATAGTATATTGTATTCTGCTTGTTGAGCCCTTTCATTTGATACCCATATTGATGGGATTAATAAAACATAAATTATCCGCCATTTTGTAGCGGCGGCCATCTTGAATTTATAATGATAATGAATAAACATAATTGTATTGTCACCAAAACCCAAAGTGTATACAAAATTTCAGATTAATCGGTTGACAGGAAGAGGGTGAAATTTGAATTACTAAATTTGACCCAAGAATAAATAATAAATAAAAAATAAAACAAACGGGGTGAGCTAAATAAAACCGTTTAAAAACATTTATTAGACCCGGATACAAGGCTGCTATCGAAACCACAATCCCTTGAACAGAAAGCAGGGCCATTGCAAACTGTGTCAACGGCCCAGTCAATAGTTTTACTAGTACCTCTAAGCTGCCACCCTCCCCCCCATAGAATTTTGCATCCGACTATATTAAATTATGAAATAATATATGTTTTTGTTGGCAGGCATGCGAAGCGCCGATACAGCTAGAACCCGTGGACCTCAGCTTGAAGAGACGCTCTCCCACACCACGACGCCGTTCAAGGCTAATCGGTGAGTTGTTAATAGCTAATTAACACAGCGTCGTAACATAAGTGTGTTTGCAGGCAAACGAAGAAAAACCGACTTCAATTATATCGACAAGTAATACAACGTAGGGAGACGAAAAAATAGTCAAGTAAATATGCACTATCAAAGATTACTCCAAAAGTTGTAATCAGATCTCGATGAAATTTAAATGTGACATGATAAAAATCGGCTTTCGATTAAAATTAAAATCATCAAAATCGGTACATCCAGTAAAAAGTTATGCGAATTTTCGAGAGTTTCCCTCGATTTCGCTGGGATCCCATCATCAGATCCTGGTTTCGTTATCATGGTAGTAAACTAGAGATGTCTCCTTTCCAACAAAAAAAGAATTATCAAAATCGATTCATAAACGTCGGAGTTATCCCCGAACATACTTAAAAATATATATATGCGGTCGAATTGAGTAAACTCCTCCTTTTTTTTGAAG
The DNA here is from genome assembly GCF_905220565.1 of Melitaea cinxia. Taxonomy (NCBI): domain Eukaryota; kingdom Metazoa; phylum Arthropoda; class Insecta; order Lepidoptera; family Nymphalidae; genus Melitaea; species Melitaea cinxia. The sequence continues at coordinate 8,021,924 of NC_059423.1, forward strand.
TCGATTAAAAATGAAAATCAAAAATCACTGTTATCAAGTAGGCTTCAAAAGCACTTTTGAATCGTCATTTTGTAAATTAAAACTATATTCGTTTTAATGCGAATAATTCGCACTAAATAAGTATTAATGATTATCACTTTACAAAATCACAAAAATAGTAATTATACGTGACTTGATTTGAAATTGAACAAAAAATTTACCGACCGTCAATCGTGTCGACGTTATTTCAAAATGAAAGTCGTCACAATATAATTTTTATAATTAATTAATTTACAAAAACAAAAGCAATAATAATATTTTTAATTGTGGATACCGGTAGCAAGCAATTATCTATTAAATGATAAATAATTTATGTGGAACAATGGTGAGGTTTTTTTCTAAAAAGGGAGGCAAACATTTTAATCTTAGCGTATTAAGTGAACATACCGATTCAGAACGTAAATTCTACAGAGACTAATCGGCAAGAGACTCCGCAGTTACTCTTTTATATGCTTTGTATGATTGTATTATTGTATTGACCGTGGCGGGATAACCATCCAACTGCTGGCTTTGAAATACACAGACCGAAGACGGGTTGCAGCGTCTTCGGTGCGACAAAGCCAGCCCTGCGGTCATCAACACGGCTGCAAAGCGTGGTGACTATGGGCAACACACATGAGTTCACGCCATTTTTGGCGCGAACTTGTGGAGGCCTATGTCCAGCAGTGGACTGCGATAGGCTGAAATGATGATGATGAAAGATGAATTGTATTATTCACGAGTATATTAATTTTAACTTGTGAAAACGTATATACTAATAGTAGAAGGTCCGAACCAGAGATGAACTCTCTTCCGCCCGCTGGATGAAAATTCATAAGGGGCTTGTTAACATGCCCTAGGAAATAATGACTAAAATCAGCTACACGTAATTTAAGGGAAAAGTCGTCAGCTGGTAAGATTCAGTAAGTGATAGATGCTGCTGCGTTACACCTTTCAAGGTACTTTCAAGGTTTCAGTTGACGAACTTTTCACCGAGATACAGCCAGCTGACATAAATTTTCATTCATAGTAGAATGTCAGCTATCACCAAGTAAATTTTTAGTTGACTCTCGATCGGTATCTGACGAGTTGTTTTTGAGTAATAGTTAATAACATCATTACAGCCTATACAGTCCACTGCTGGACATAGGCCTCCACAAGTTTACGCCAAAAATAACGTGAACTCGTGTGTTTTGCCCATAGTCACCACGCTGGGCAGGCGGGTTGGTGACCGCAGTACTGGCTTTGTCGCACCGAAGACGCTGCTGCCCGTCTTCGGTCTATGTAATCAAAGTCAGCAGTTGGATGGTTATCCCGCCACCGGTCGGCTTTTTAAGTTCCAAGGTGGTAGCGGAACTGTGTTATCCCTTAGTCGCCTCTTACGACACCCACGGGAAGAGAGTGGGTGGCTATATTATTTAGTACCGTAGCCACACAGTACATCGTTAATAACGCGTATGTCGTATGTGTTGTTGTAATTGAAGTCAGTTTTTTTTTTTCGTCTGCGAGCAAACACACTTATAATTTATTGTAAGTAATTCTAACGCAGTGTTTGTGCAGTCCTTGTGGGTCTCCCCACCGTGCCTCCGAGAGCACGTTAAGCCGTTCGTCCCGGTTGTTATCATGAACACCTGATAGCGATCGTTACTCATAGCAGGGAATATATCCGCCAATACGCATTGGAGCAGCGTGGTGGATTAAACTCTGATCCTTCTCCTACATGAGGAAAGAGGACTATGCCTAGTAGTGGGATATTACAGGCTGAAGCGTAATTCTAACGCACTTGTAAGTTTATAATGTTACCAAAAAGCGGACTGTGTTTTAAAACAATATAAATATGATTATTATTATTATTATTATAAATCTAGTCTTATGTAGAGTGATATATATTTTTTGTAAATACAATCCGGTTGAACAATTAGAATGTACGTCAAGTATATAGTAAGGTAACTCGTAACAAGTGTATGAAAAGTCGAGGTCGAGACGATCCGGATATAACACGGGATCCGGTTACTCGATCCGGTTCAGGTTGATTGTTGTCCGTTCGTTTGCATGCGGTGTGATTACTTGAATGGGAATATTAATTTATCTTTAATATAACTGTTACTAGTATATATATATATATATATATATGTCTTCATGGGGTCGGTAAAGCTAATAATTATAATATTACTAGCTGACCCCGCAAACGTTATTTTGCCATATAACATATTAATCCCCTTGATCTCCCCCCCTCATAACTTAGGGATATGGAAAAATAGATGTTGGCCGATTCTCAGACCTACTCGATATGTACACAAAATTTAATATTTTATTAACCCCCTCAATCCCCCCCTTATAACTGAGGGGTACGAAAAATACATGTTGTTCGATTCTCAAACCTAACCGATATGCATACAAAATTTCATGAGAATCGCTCGAGCCGTTTCGGAGGAATTTAACTACAAACACCGCGACACGATAATTCTATATATTAGACTAGCTATGGCTAAATATATTGTATGTGTTCAGATAAAACTGTACACCTAGACCATCTACATAAATACCATTTCCTCTGACCAAAGGTTGCCTGGAAGAGGTCGCTCATTAGCGATAAGGCTGTTTTTTTTTGTACTTATCTCCAGTTTTTATTGTATTGTAATTTTGCTCAATCTTGGTGTACAATAAAGAGTTTTTATTATTATTATGTCCCGCGGTTTCAGCCGCTTTAATTTGAGGAAACAACGTACTAAACTGTTATGTTACTTAAATCCTTTCTTGGTAAATGCATAATCAAATAAAAAAAAATACTTTTTAAATTATACCCACTATTCAACAAAATTTATTAGTGCGTCCAAACAAACGAACCATGTCGCTTCGGCCTGTAATATCCCACTGCTGGGCACAGGCCCCTTTCCCCGTGTAGGAGGAGGATCAGAGCTTAATCTACCACGCTGCTCCAATGCGGGTTGGCGGATAAATGTGTGTTTATCGAAAACAAAACATGGTTATATATCAGTCGACTGTTACCTATAGTACAAACATATTTTTTTTTAATTTAAAAATTTACATCCTCGGGATCAAAATGCCCATGCCTTTTTGTCAAGAATATCATACATTATTATATATCATACATCCATACATTATAATTATATCAATACCACAGACGATTTGCCATACAAACTACAGATCGACAGTCCTGTGACTGCCGAGTAAAACTAGGACATGGTCCGACGCTGACGGTTTTTTTCCCTTACAAATACTCTTTGAATACTCATTATTCATTCATTCATAATTTCTGAACATTTTATTCATTTTATTATCTGTCTATATCTACACTTATTTGCTAGTTATCATATATGTACACTTATAAGACAAGCATTATATTGATCACCTTTAGGAACAGACGACCGTGTGTATGTACCTAATAGATATTTATTATACTTATAATTATTTTTTATAGTCTCCAAAATTATATTGAGGTTGTAATCTCGACCTCGTCAATAAATCTCGTTCGTATCTTCTCCATTCTACGTGACATTGACTAAATCATCCGTGCTATTCTGACATTATTAAAAGTCTAAACATTTTTTAATATCATATCAAAAATCGAACGTTCCAGCTGGGATCGAATCTGCATCTCCGACTGACCGTGTCGGTGCTCTAGTCAATTAAGCTATGGAACGATGTACGCGCTAGATCGAAATTTTTGATATAATGATTTTATATTCGGTCTAAGCGACCGTGGCGCTGTCTATAGTGAGTTCTTTACAGAAACCCGTGAATAAAATGTGTGGGTAACGCAAAAATAAAATCGTACAAATGATTAAAAGTCGTTGATCTAAATGAATGAAATAATGACATAAACACAAGCGGAAATCGAACAAGTCGTGTCTTGTCGCGTTTGCTCTCACTTCTGACGGTTAACAACTATGACAAGAGTGTTTTTATTGTAAAGAGAATCCGGGTTTTGTATAGGAATTTTATTAATTTGAAAATAACTCAAGTTCAAGTGAGTCTAGTAACCTTAATCTATTCTCATTTAGTATAATTGTTTTAATTGTGTCCAAAATAGCATAGTTTCTCCAGCACTAGCTGGCCCCGCAAACGTTGTTTTGCCATATATGTTATTAATCCCCCTTAATCCCTCCACCGTTTTATAACTTAGCTGTATGAAAAATAAATGTTGGCCGATTCTCAGACCTACCCGATATGCACACAAGATTTCATAAAAATCAGTCCACCCGTTTCGGAGGACTATTGTAACTAACATTGTGACACGAGAATTTTATATATATGATTTTTCAATGAGCTTTTTGTTCAATCACAATAAAATATAGCCTATGTCCTGAATAGTGTAGCTTTCTGTTAGTGGAAGAATTTTCGTGATCGGATCAGTATTGGCGAAGATTACCCCCTACATACAAACAAAGTTAGAAACTTTACCTCTTTATAATATTAGTATAGATTAGCCGAATAAAACAGCATTCAGGATGCTCCAGATTTTTAACAGAATATTGCCCCAGCCAGGATGCCCTACCCCAGTTAGCATGTTCTAACAAATAAATAAAAAATATTCACTTACATAAGTTTTAAAGATACCTTACTTTGAGGACTTACGCCGTATAAAGGAGTATTCGTATACATATATATTAAAAAGATATAATTTTAATATTTACAGCTGATCGTAGAATAGTATTGAATATATATATATATATATATATATATATATATATATATATATATATATATATATATATATATATATATATATTAAACTAGCTCTGCCCGGTATTTTGTCTGCGTGGAATTTAACAAAAAAGTTATTGTACAGTACGGAAAGTTATAAAATAAATAAAGTTCTTAAATAAAACTAGCCGTACTCGTATTCGTTTCAGAGATTAGCCGGAACAAACAGACAGACAGACAGACAGACAAAAATTGTAAAAAATGTTATTTTGGTATATGTATACATCAATATGTATTTAGTATAAAGCGGTTATTTTAATATTACAAACAGACTTCCAATTTTATTTATTTGTATAGATGATAATTGGAGCGAATATTTATACGCTGGATCAACTTGTTCCGTATTATAAAATAAATTCAATATCGATTATTATTAAAAATTTAATATCAAGTACCTACTCGGTTGCCCGGTTTTTATCATGTACACCTGATAGCGGTCGTTACACATAGTACGGAATATATCCACCAACCTGCATTGAAACAGCGTGGTGGATTGAATTTTGATCCTTCTCCTACCTGATATTACAGGCTGAAGCGTATTTAATTTGTCAAGCGTTGAGATTCCTGCTCCAGACCTATTGAATTTAAGAAATGGGATGTATTCAAGCTTAGACCATTTTCAGTTTAGGACAAAAGATGATGATATTTTTTATACGAATAGGTAATCAACCAAGCTTCGGTTACATAAAAATAAAAATTAAAATAAAATTGTTTTTGATTTTGAATTTAACTATCATTTCGATGGCTCCTAAGTATACTGAGTCAACTAACAACTTTTGACTATTTCATTTTTTTAAGATATTAATAACATTTATTTTATTTCCTATCTACCTATGTAACAAAAAAACAAAGTTATTAGAAGTAGAGTTGACTCAGTATACTTAGGGGCCATCGATTTGTTTGTGATCTTCTGTAAAGTTGAAGAACTTTAGCAGGCCGCTCCAAATTGCAAGATATATGCTTTGAACTCGAAACATGACAATATTTCTATACTAACTTTAACTCCCTTTTCTTACGTGGGGAAAATCCATCATGGATGCCCTCCAGCGCGGGGGCGCCAGAAGCTAGGTTATGTCACACTCCTACTGACTAAAAAACCAGCACGTGTGCGCTAGCATTCGCCACCTCGCCCGGATACTAACTTTAACCCCTATATCAAGCCCTCAAGACACGTTACATAAAATTGTTTAAAGTTTTAAAAATCGTACATTATTTCATATGTGCTGTGTGGCTACGGCACTAAAGAATTTAGCCACCCCCTCTCTTCCCGTGGGTGTCGTAAGAGGCGACTAAGGGATAACAAGGTTCCACAACCACCTTGGAACTTAAGAAGCCGACCGATGGCGGGATAACCATCCAACTGCTGGCTTTGAAATACACAGGACGAAGACGGGCAGCAGCGTCTTCGGTGCGACAAGGCCAGTACTGCGGTCACCAACCCGCCTGCCCAGCGTGGTGACTATGGGCAAAACACATGAGTTCACGTTATTTGTGGCGTAAACTTGTGGAGGCCTATGTCCAGCAGTGGACTGTATAGGCTGTAATGATGACATTATTTCATATTAATTACAAAAATGTAACAATACATCCTCGTCATCATGTACATTGCGTAAGTTCCTTTAATTAAGAGAGGGTGGTGAAAGGCCCTGTCCATGTTGCAGGTAGATGTAGACTATCAGTTAGTCGTTTATGGAAACGGCCGGTTATGGTTAACTGTACGTTTCGTAATGCGATGTTGTTTAGCGATTGTTAGTTTAATTGTTTTGTAATCGCTGCGGAGATTGTTTTATTTTAATTGAATAGTAAATAAATGTGTTGAATATATGTGGTCGTCTGTTCCTATCTAGATGATATAGATATTTTCGCGCGTTGGGAAAAATGATGAGAGTAAATTTTGACACAAAAAACCGACAACCTAAAGTTAGCTAATCAACGAAGAAGAAGTTAGCAACGTGAAGTTATCTAACCAAGGAGGTATAACTTCCTAAGTGCGTACGTAAGTACACACAAACTTTTTTTATAATGACTATATAGTATCACCAGACTCGGCGTGCGTGTGTACAGACACAGGTGTGTGTGTATGTGGGTGTGTGTGTGTGTGTGTGTGTGTGTGTGTGTGTGTTTGTGTGCTCAGTGAAGTTAAAAAAATGTAACTTGAACATATTTCATCAAGGTAGGGCACAGTTAGATAATTTTTTCTTAAAATCTAGAGTAGCACGTTAAGGGAAACCCCTCAAACTTACAGGAGATCACAGCTAAATAATACTGCACGCAAGTAGTGTTGTGTTCCTGGGGTGAGTAAGGTGGAGGGCTCCTGGAGGGGATCGGGGGTATGGTGACCAACGCGCTTGCGATGCTTCTGGTGTTACTAGTGTCTATAGGCTACGGTTAACGCTTACCATCATCTGATGAGATGGGCCGTACCCTAGCTTGCCGACCTAGTCGTATAAAAAGTATCCATAGGTAATGTCGTATGTTACTGATAAATTATCATATAGAATATTGACATATAACGTCTGACAGATAAATTTTTAATGCTATTTTATAGTTTCACAATTAAACTCTTCTTCTTCTTCTTTATCTGTCAAATATATCCAGAAATTGACCAGTTCCGAATTGGTATTATAGAAATAGGATATAATTAAAATACTCGTACTACGTAAAAATATGGAATACTAATTTTTATTACCACTAAAATGGAAAACAAATCGTTTGTTATTGAAAAACTTTTTACGTTTCTCTGTCAGTCTATCAGTAAATTATCCGTCAGATAAAAAAAAGGATCAGCAACTGTTGTTTTCAAAAGCGTCTCATTTCTCAATTGAACAGCAACACGCGTTAGTTCTTGTTAGTCTGTCGATACAACGTACATACAAGATTTAGTGCCTCCCCGACGTTCTATTATGCTCAAACCGGTGCGAGTGATTTATCGTTTCAGACTTAATTTATTGACGAATGGCTAATGGGGTAACTCGGAAATTGTACACGTTTGCGCCTTTGTTCTTTTGTAGCAGTAAATAATTATACTTTGAGGATTTGTTTAGATATATTTGAGTTATTTTCGGGTGTCATATTGGGTTGCTCGCCCGGATACTAACTTTAACCCCTATATCAAGCCCTCAAGACACGTTACATAAAATTGTTTAAAGTTTTAAAAATCGTACATTATTTCATATGTGCTGTGTGGCTACGGCACTAAAGAATTTAGCCACCCCCTCTCTTCCCGTGGGTGTCGTAAGAGGCGACTAAGGGATAACAAGGTTCCACAACCATCTTGGAACTTAAGAAGCCGACCGATGGCGGGATAACCATCCAACTGCTGGCTTTGAAATACACAGGCCGAAGACGGGCAGCAGCGTCTTCGGTGCGACAAAGCCAGTACTGCGGTCACCAACCCGCCTGCCCAGCGTGGTGACTATGGGCAAAACACATGAGTTCACGTTATTTTTGGCGTAAACTTGTGGAGGCCTATGTCCAGCAGTGGACTGTATAGGCTGTAATGATGATGATGATGATGATATTGGGTTGGGTTAGTTATAATATATTAGGTGGCGAATGCTAGCGCGACCCCATCTCGCCCCACCCAGGTGGAAGACTGCTCACACGTGGTGGTTTTTTAGTCAGTAGGAGTCTTACATAACCCTCTGGCGCCCCCGCGCTGGAGGGTATCCATGATGGATTTTCCCCGCGTAAAAAAAAGGTATGGTATATTAGAGGATAAAAAAATAAGTGATTCTCGATTCGATCGTCTTTTCTTGTATATTTTTTCTATAACGTTTTATTGGGTGTGCTCATTTTGATGATTCTTTTTGTATTCTAAAACTGGTGCTAGTCGTGGGGTTCCATTAAATTTAAGCGAGATTTGACCACTAATTCTTGAGTTATCTATATAAATAGAAATGAATGTTGCTAGCGCAAACTCGAGAATGGCTCGACCGTTTCGGCTAATTTATTTTTTTGTATGTTCCTAAAGGCCCATGGAAGAATTTAATGCTCATCATCAGTTCAGCCTAATACAGTCCACTTCTGGATATAAGCCTCCACAAGTTCGTACCAAAAATGGCGTGAACTCACGTGTTTTGCCCATAATCACCACGCTGAGCAGGCGGGTTGGTGACCGCAGGGCCGGCTTTGTCGCACCGAAGACGCTGCTGCCCGTCTTCGGCCTGTGTGTAATACAAAAAAAAAAAAAAATTACCATCAACTATTGACAGAACGAAGTCTATCCGGGCAGCTAGTAGTTAATATGCGTTAATACATTCTCGTTTGAATTCTTTCCGGTGTAAATTCAATTCGGTTTTATTATTTTGGAACAAACACAGTAATTTAATTTGAGATTTTTTGAAGCTTACTTTATAGTTTATAACTATTTGAAGTTTTATTATTAACTAGTTGATCTGGGGGACTTTGTACCGCCATGTTTCTTTCCTGAATATATCGATTTATTAAAATTTTCTTTTGTGTGTTGTAAATATTTATTATTATTTTTTTTTTTTTATAAATTGGGGACGCCTATGTTCAGCAGTGGACTGCCATAGGCTGAACAGACTGTCTGATTGACTGACTACATTCCGTCGCTTCGTTTGTACGAGTATTTTTACTAAAAAATCAAAATGAATCAATTTAATAAGAAATCGCCTATTTGGAACTATTATGAAATTTATACTGAAGACAATAAACTGGCAGTTTGTTTGTTGTGTTTGTTTCTTACCACTGGTAGATTTTAAATATTAATTTGTTAGTTCGTTTTTGGTTAAATAATTATCTTTGTGAGTAAAATTTTGAGTTTTTTCATAATTTATTTGGTAATCCTCACTGTATTTTATCATAAATAAGGAAGTAAATCTGTTTATCATGACTTCACGCCCAAACTGCTGAACCGATTTAAATGAAATTTGGTACACAGATTCTTTAGAGCCTTAGAAAGGACATGGGCTATAATTTACGCGAAGTCGAGGAAAAACAGTTAATAGGAAATAAAAAAGTTGCTATTCGGCATTCGGCCAAATGGTTAACCATATTCGGCCGAATACCGAACAGCGAAAAAAAGAGGCCGAATAGCCGAATACCGAACAATTGCCGAATTTTCGTGGCATCTCTAATTTATAGGTAAGAAATTATTAGATAAAGCGGCTTACATAATTGATGAAGATGACTTAGTGACGCTGTGTTTCATGCAAGATGTTACTAATTTTGTACTAAAACCAATCTACATTCCGAATCGGTGTTAGCTTTACTTTTCAAAACTAATAAAAACTTTAAAATTTTAATTTTTTTAATGACGATTCGAAAATGCTTTTGAAGCCTATCTGAATGAAGTTATTTTTGATTTTGATTTTAAAATGTGCAAGTTTGCTGGACATAATAATCAAAGATTACTTTATACAAATATGCTTCAAAATCATTATTGTTTTCATTTTTTATATGCGTGTTAAATGTTTTTAATGAACGAATTATAATGAAACAACTTTCTGACAGCAGTCCTCCCGTGACCTTGGTTGGTGTAAAGTACCCGCAAAAACTTAATAAACCGCGATAAAATCCGAAAAGTTGTTTCATTATAATGAGTAAAACTCGCGTAAACAGACATTAGAAAAATAAAATTAATTATAGATAAATTAGAGTTACCATTGATGGTCCATGTGGTCTTTAGTGTAAAAATTAAATGCTAATCTTAAGAAGTCAGCAACAAGAATCAGTAACACAGCATCTTGTTGGGTCTACATAATAAACAAATCACTGTGAACAAGAGACGTCTGTACGTCCGTGTAGCTTAGAAATGCTCAGATACAATTTAGATAAGATAGATAGAATAGATAGAATATATAATGGATTCTATCTTTTATATGTACTATCTATATATTACTAGCTGACTAGCTGCCTTATTTTTTTTTTTCGTAAATATAATAATTACATACATCAAAATAAAATATGAGCCTATCTTTCAATTTGGATCAAACTGCACACGGTGTGCAAATTAGATTTAAATCGGTTAAATAGTTTAGGAGTCCATCGCGGACAAACAACGTGATGCGTAATTTATATATATCTATTAAGATTATAATTGTCTAATATATAAATTCTTGTGTCGCTGTGTTTGTAGTTAAACTCCTCCGAAACGGCTTGACCGATTCTCATGAAATTTCGTGTGCATATTGGGTAGGTCTGAGAATCGAACATCTATTTTTCATCACCCTAAACGTTAAGGGTAGTCCACCCTAATTTTTTTTTTAATTTTTAGATTTTTTTTTATTTTATTATGATTTGGCATTGAAAAATACATACAACCCTAAATTTTCACCCTTCTACCATCAACCCCTGTTTTTAAATAGACAACGTTTGCCGAGTCACCTAGTATATATATATACAAACACAGTCGTCTGTTCCTAATGTGAGTAACTGTATGACTGTTTTAAGTAAGAGTTGATTGATGTTGATACATATTCTATGGAATAAATATATATATATATATATATATATATATATATATATATATATATATATATATATATATATATATATATATATATATATATATATATATATATATATATATATATATATATATATATATATATATATAACATAAAGATATAATCCAGACTAGGGCAGGCAATCACACCCTTGAGCAGTAAGCAGAGTCACTTTTTGCAAACCTTATAACACAAGCATTAGGTTGCTTCTGTTAGAAACAGACGACCGTGTGTGTACTAACATATTAATTATTTATTTATTTATATTTGAGAAAGACTTACTTACTTATTTTACTTGCTTAAAATGTAATAAAATATTTGTCAAATTCTCAAAAGACATCTCGTGAAGCTTCGTGCGTCCGTATTGACATAGCTCCGCACCGTCATACCTTACATGTCACGACTTGTGTACACGTGACAAGGGTATGACACTAATGACGTAGCCGAGTCATTATAGTTTGACGGTGACGAGTTGTTAACGAAATGTTTAATATTAATCCGAGTAGGCTTATCTGCTCTTTTAGTGCTATTGAAAGATAATAAATTAAAAGAAGTTGCAGTTGAAAATTGTTTTTGAATATTTTGTGAAGGTATATAATCTTATATGTAGTTTTCCTTTTGTCAATTGTCTGAATTTTTTTTTTTTTTTTTTATTAATTTAGTTTATATTCTGTATAAAATAGCTAAAGAGTGTTATTCGGTTTAGGATTTTACGAGTGATTATGATATGTAAAATGTGTGGGGGTACAGTGACGCTGTGTTTCATGCAAGATATGGCTTAATTTATAATGATTAACAGTTTTTTAACCGAATTCCGATGAAAGAGGAGGTTCTTAATTGATTGTATTTTTTAATGTATGTTGCCTCAGTACTTTTGACTGGGTGGACCGATTTTGATCGATTGATACTTTTCGAGTTATATGTAATAATGCGTATTTACTTGACTATTTTTTCGTCGACCTATGCTACTTTTTAATGGGTATACCAATTTTGACGATTCTTGTTTTAATCGAAAAGTGATGCTTTTCTTGTGGATCTGGTGTCTACTTCTTGAGTACTCTTTGATAAAGCGCATTTACTTCACTATTTTTTCCTCAAATTACTTTGTATTAGGTACTTGTCTATGTAATTGAAATTGTTTTTTTTTTATTTGCGAGTTAACACAATTATTCCTATAAACTTTAAATTATTATTTATCCTACCTATATTGTAGGAATTTATTGTTTTTCAAAAACGGCTGTGTTGACGCCTACACACCTACTGAAGGCTTACGGGTTCTATTCCCGCTTGTATTTGTACAAATATCCACCCCGAGCGATATTTGTGTCCGATTTGGATGTCTGCCTTTGTGGGTTTCCCCACCGTGCCTCGGAGCGCACGCTAAGTTGTCGGTCCCGATAGTTATAAATACCAAATAGCTATCGTTACTGATATTAGGGAATATATCCGCCAATCACAATACAATACAATACAAATACTCTTTATTGTACACTATCAGAGAAAAATTTTACACCGTAAAAGAAAATATAGACATGTACAAAAGGCGGTCTTATCGCTAAAGGAGCGATCTCTTCCAGACAACCTCTAGCATGAAAAGGACATGACTAAAGAATAAGACGGCATGGAGGTGTACATACATAATATATACATATAATACGTAAATATACATACATATACATACATACATACATATATATACATATACACATATACTCATACATACACATATACATACATATATATATATATATCAAATATATATAAACATAATATATAAAGAATATGAAAATACAAATATACATACGACAGAAGAGAGGAAGGACCGGCTAAAGTCATTGTCAGTAATATCACCAGTGTAGCAACGTGGTAGGTTGAGCTCCGATCGTTCTCCTACATGGAGGAAGAGGCCTATGTCCAGCACTTACGTTACAAGCTGAATCGCATTGCACGAGCTTATTTACGTAGGTATATTCGTTGTGTAGCTAATAACTCTCGCAGCGAAAGCACGTGAAGCATTCCGAAAATCTTGTCAAACAATCAATTGTCGGACTTCGTTAGAATCATTCCAGTCGTGTTGCTCAGATGTTGAATCGTGATTCGTCAGGAATTTGCGAATTAACATACGATAATTGTGATCGTTTGGGCTTCGAGATGTTTCGATAGGCCGTTTTACATACTAGTTAGTCGTTATTTGGTATGTTAACGGGTTTTCATTTATCCGCATACGCAATGACCATACATACATACATAGTTATATTTGACTAGCTCGTAGTGTTGGTCTTTCGAAAACCCTTAGTAAGACTAGTTATTAAGGCTTCTAGGATTCTAAAGTTGCGGTGAAGTATCGATGAATGTTAAAAAACAAAAAAAAAGTATATGGAATAACAAAAGCACGGGCATAATAAACCTGTGGATATATCACTTAAATAAAAAAAAAAAAAAAACCCTTAGTAAGCTATTCCTTAAATTTCTCTGATGTACAGATCGACCGGATACAATTTCATTATATGTATAAGTATATAAGTATCTGCTAGTATATAAATAGGAGATATTTGTATTTTTAACTGTTTCTAATAGGTAAACATTAAAAAAACGAGTGTGCTTTAGACCACACGTCTATAATAAAACTTACGTAACGTAACTCTTTCTCTTTCTATCTACACTAACTTATATCTCCCTTTCAACTTCCGTTCGCCTCGCCCGATCACACTTTTCGCAACGCTCTCGTTACGCATTCACCAGCTTAATCCCCGAGTCAAGCGTGCGTAAAGGAGTTGTTACTTCAAAAACTAATGGACCGATTTAAAAAACTCTTTCATCACGAGAAACAGTACTCTTTCGACAGGAGAATGATTTGTTATGACTGAGTGAGATGTTTTATATTAAAAGGAAATCAAAATGAATAATAACTTTATTCAGATAGGCCTCAAAAGGAATTTGACCAGAATTGTCATTTTACACATTAAAACATTAGTAATGGTTGAAAGTAAAGCTACCACCGATTCGGAATGTAGATTCTGCAGAGAAGAATCGGCAAGAAACTCCGCAGTTACCCTTTTTTATACACAAATGTGTTTTTCTACCAATTTGATAAAATCGTGTATGAAATACAGCTTCACACATCCACACATCTTTATCAACT